>NC_142063.1:340611631-340759131 GCF_059756535.1 Pantherophis guttatus
GTCTTTTAACTAGTATTAATTATTAATTGTTCGGGGCTGCCCTTTTGCCATTTCTTCTCTTTTATATTTATTTTTATTTATGACGTCTAAGTAAAGGAAAAAGGGGGAAGGGAAAAAGTGTTGCTATCAAAAGTGTACAGGAATGATGAAACAGTTGTAATTATTAAACAAATAAGAAATTGAAATGAAGATGTATATAAATAGAAAATTGGAGCTGCCCGGATACCATACTAGATTGAATTGAAAATGGAAACAACAAAGGAGTGGGAAAAGCGAGAGGAGCAGAGAAAGGGTAGGAGGGGAGAAGAGAGGAAAGGAGAGAGAGAGGGATAGAAAAGAGGGAAAAGGAGATGAAGAAAGGGGAGGGGAAAGAAGAGTAGGAGAGAGGGTTAGAAAAGGAAGAAGAAGAGGGGAGTGGGGGAAGGGAAAGGGAAGGAGGAAAGGGAAGGAGAGGAGGAATGAAGAAAGTAGAAAGGGTCAGAAGAAGGAAGAGAAGGGAAGAAGAAGGGGGAAAGTTGTGGGAAAATGTTTTACGTTTTTCACAGTTAGGATTTTTGCAGCATCCCCATGGTCATGCAATCAAAATTCAGACCCTTGGAAACTGACTCCTATTTATGACGGTGTCCGGAGGTCCTGTGATCATCCTTAATGACCTTCCTCTCAGCAAAGTCAATGGAGAAGCCAGATTCACTTAACAAACCGGGTTACTAACTTATCAAGTGCAGTGATTCACTTAACAACTGACAAGAGAGGTTGTCATATGGGGCAAAACTCACCGAACAAATGTCTCGCTTAAACAGCAGAAATGGTAGGCTCAGTTGTGGTGGTAAATTGAGGACTACCTGTAACCCTAAATGCAAAGGATATCTATCTATCTATCTATCTATCTATCTATCTATCTATCTATCTATCTATCTATCTATCTATCTATCTATCTATCTATCTAGTCACATCAGGATGATTGCATCTTGTCCACTCACACTTTCTGTCCATATCATTATAGCGACTGGACCAGATCAATGCTGCGCCCTGTGACTGTGGACAGGAGCTGCAGTTTAATCCTAATCTATATTGACCACTCATTTCTACGTCTGCCAATTTGCATCAGGGTCTTGTCTTAAGCAGTGGCCCAGGCCTGCCCCATTTTCTCACATGAATCTATAACCAGCAGGTGTGGGGTGGGGGGGTGGGGGTGGGAAATCATAGCTTTCTCATTAATGTCCATCTCGATGAAAGGCGAGCTGATCTACCACCCAGATGCCAGGATGCGTCTGTCTTAATATTTATCCACTTTCATCCCTAATCTGCTTAGCCTCTCAAAACTCCTTTTGCACAGGCAGCAAAATGGGGAGTGGGGGGGGGGAGGAGGCTGGGGGTGGACAATGGCGGGGAATGGCAATTCATCATTTATGGGTTGTTTGTATTTTGGAAACCCCGTCCGTTAAAGCTCAGGAAAAAAAGGCCTCTTGGGCAGAATTTGCCCGGATCCTCTTATTTTCTATCTGTAATGGCAAAAGTGTTTATCTGAACAAATGTCCATGGGCTCTTGTGTTCAGTTGCACCAATGGGGGTGGGTGGGGGGTCTGCTGGGGTTGGGGTTGGGGGAGAAAGAGTTGGGGCTGGTAGTGTTGGTGATGTTTGGGAGAGACAGAGACATTTGGGGAAGGTCAAGACTGAGAGTGAGATTTGATGGACGGGTTTTGGACATGTTCAATATTTTGGGAGGGAAGGGGAGGGAAAGAGGGTGGACGGAGGAAGAGAAGGGAGGATAAAAGATAGAAGGAGAAGAAAGAAGGGAGGGAGGAAAGGAAGGAAGGAAGGAAGGGGAGGAAGGAAGAAGGGGAGGGAGGAAGGAAGAATTAAAGAGTGGGGTGGGAGGAAAGGAAGGAGGGAGAGCGGGAGGAAGGAAGGGAAGTATAGAAGGAAGGAGGAAAGGAAAGAAAGTCAAGGAGGGAGGATGGGGAAGATGAGGGAGGATAGAAGGAAGGAGGAGGAAGGATGAAGGGAAGGAATTAAGGGAAGGGAAGGGAAGGGAAGGAGGGAGGGAGGGAGGAAGGAAGGAAGGGGAGGATAGAAGGAAGGGGAAGGAAGAAGGAGGAAAGGAAGGAAAGACAAGGAGGGAGGATGGGGAAGATGAGGGAGGATAGAAGGAAAGAGGAGGAAGGGAAGGAATGAAGGGAAGGGAAGAAGGGAGGGAGGAAGGAAGGGAAGAAGGGAGGGAGAAAGGAAGGAAGGAAGGAAGGGAGAGGTCATGTAGGCAAGAAGGCAGGCAGGAAGGACGGAAAGAAGAAGGAAAGGAAGGAAGGAAGTGAACAAACATCAGAATTCTTAAAATGTCGTATTTTGGCTAGGAATCACGGAAAGGAGACAGTGAGCAAAGAAGTAACAAAAGCAAACAAACAACAAAAACGCGAGGGAGGACAAGTTTCTTTCTCATCCCTTTCTGGCTGGACTAAGCCAGACGCTTCCATAGCAATCACTGAATTCCTTTTTGAAAGCTGTCTCCAGACTCCTCTACACCTTCCTAGAGTCAATTTCTGGGTCACAGAAATTGCACCAAGCAAGAGCTTCACTCCAGCTCTTGTCTTCGTTTCACAAGGCCAGGAATAAGGTGAAGAGGCTGACCATTGCATGGTGGGGGGCGGGGGGGGTGGGGGGCGGGGGAGGAATGGGAAAAAGCAGAGTTATTCCTCTGGATATTAAGAGATTATCTGGGTGAAATAATGCAAGGAATCCTTGTCTTACAACCATTTGTTTAGTCACCATTCAAAGTTATAACAGCACTGAAAAAAGTGACTTGTGGCCTTTTTTTCGACTTACAACCATTGCAGTGTCCTTACAGTCAAGTGATCAAAATTCGGATACTTGGCAACTAACTCAACAGTTGCCAAAAGGGTCACGTGATCATCTTTTGTGACCACCTGACAAGCAAAGTCAACGGGGAATCCAGATTCAGTTAACAACTGTGGCAAGGGAGATCATAAAGTGCGGCAAAACTGACTTAACAAATATCTCGTTCAGCAACAAAAATTTTGGGCTTATCTGTGGTCATAAGTCAAGGAATACCTGTACTAAGCTGCAAAGCTACTTGACTCCCAGGGAGACGAGAGATCCAAGGAGCTAAAGGAGAGGATGAGGTGAGAAGGCTCATCAATGGGAAGACACGCACTCCGCTGCTCCAGAAGAAATACCATTATACTATTTTCAAAGGTTTTTTTTTTTTTCTAGAGCAGTGTTTCTCAAACTTGGCACCTCTAAGAGGTGTGGACTTCAACTCCCAGAATTCCCCAGCCGGCAATGGACTGCTATGGGGTATCAAAAAGAGTTGTTAGTTAATCAGGTTAACTGCAGAAGGGTACCCGAGATGGACAGTTGTTTTAGAGATACAAGATGGCACAGTGATCACAAATCAGTGCAAAGTTGCTTAATGTTGACCTTGGCCATGGAGTTGAGGATTTTAGTGAGACTCAGAGTATTGTAGCTTTTAATTCAAATACACACACACACACACAGACAGAGAGACAGACAGAGAGACAGAGAGACAGAGAGACAGAATGACAGAGTGAGACAGAGAGATAGAGACACACACACACACAGAGAGAAAGAGACAGAGAGAGAGACAGAGAGACAGAGAGAGAGAAAGAGACAGAGAGAGAGACAGAGAGACAGAGACACAGCGTGACAGAGATGGAGATAGAGACACACACAGAAAGAGAGAGACAGAGAGAAACAGAGACAGAGAGACAGAGACAGAGAGACAGAGTGAAACAGAGAGATAGAGAGACACACAGAAAGAGAGAAAGAGAAAGAGAGAGACAGAGAGAGACACAGAGTGACAGATGGAGAGATAGAGAGACACACAGAGAGAGAGACACAGAGAGAGAAACAGAGACAGAGAGAGAGACAGAGAGAGACCACACACAGAAAAAGGGAGAGATAGAGACAGAAAGAGAGAGACAGAGAGACAGAGAGAGAGACAGAGACAGAGAAGAGAGAGAAAGAAGTTTCTAGACCTCACGGTTGAAGGCAACTTGGTGGCCCTACACTGCTTAATGTTGATATTGACCACAGAGTTGAGAACTTTAGTGAGAGAGAGAGAGAGAGAGAGAGAGAGAGAGAGAGAGATAGAGAGAGATAGAGAGAGATAGAGAGAGATTCTACATCTCATGGTTGAGAACAACTTGATGGCCCTATAATACTTAATGTTGACCTTGGCCACAGAGTTGGGAACGTTAGTGAGACTCAGAGTATCGGAGCTTTCATTTAAACACAGACAGGCGGACAAGTTTCTAGATCTCAGGGTTGAAAGCATACACTTCCAGAGATCTTTTGGAGCCGGCTGACTGCAGTCTGCCTGAGATCACGCCTCCGGCAGACCTTCTGCCCAGGGTGTCCTGTTGTCCCCGATTCCTGATTAGCTTTCGACGCTGAGTGTTTAGATGGCAATTTATTGTTGCACCTGACCCCACTTTTTCTTCCGGCTTGCACAAGGCTGGACCACACTGCTTGGACCGTGACTGCTGCCCATAAACATGATTTATCACAGTCCTTTAGGGAGAAACACTCCTTCCCTCGGCATCAAGTTATTTTACCAGATGGGCCGTCTGTTACTTCGCTGATAAGTCTGGACGGTGATTTAACTGATCGCAGAAAGCAGTCTCCTATCTCCCCTAGATGTCATCTGTGAGTTAACAGCCTGCAAGCATTTTCTGACTTTCTCAAGAGCCCGTGTATCCAGGATTATAGACAGTTTTTGACCCCCTTGGCAAGAAACATGTTTTAGTCGAACCGTGGAAGTGGAAAATAAGGACAGGTGTAGGATCTGCTCTTCGGAAAAGTGACCGGAATCTGAGCACTTATTGAGTATGTCATCTGCACCTCTATAACTGTCTGGTTTGGTTCTGCAACCCAACAAGACAGACACAGGCTTCAAAGGGTTAACTAGAACTGTGGAATAAACAATGGCTACCAACCTGCCTTCCATTGAGGAGCTGTATACTGCACGAGTCAAAAAGAGGGCTGAGAAAATATCTACAGACCCCTTGCATCCTGGACATAAACTGTTTCAACTCTTACCCTCAAAAGGACGCTATAGAGCACTGCACACCAGAACAACTAGACACAAGGACAGTTTTTTCTCGAATGTTTGTTTGTTTTGTTTGGTTTATTAAATTTGTATACCGCCCTTCTCCCGAAGGACTCAGGGCAGTGAACAGCCAAAATTAAAATACATACAGTAGAAAAATTAAAATAAATTAAAACAGAATTAAATCAGTTTGGCTCCCCTAAATTTTTAAAAACCCTTTACCCATAAAATAGCCCATTAAAATTTTAAGCCAGCCCGGCTTGCTGGAATAAGAAGGTCTTCAACGCTCGGCGGAAAGTACGGAGGTCCGGGATCAGTCGTATTCCTGGGGGTAGCTTGTTCCAGAGGGCGGGTGCCCCCACAGAGAAGGCTCTCCCCCTGGGGGTCGTCAGTCGACATTGCCTGACCGACAGCACCCTGAGGAGACCCTCTCTGTGGGAGCGGATTGGCTGGTGGGAGGTTATCGGTGGCAGAAGGTGGTCTCGTAAGTATCCGGGCCCTAAGCCATGGAGCGCTTTAAAGATGAGAACCAATACCTTGAAGCGCACCTGGAAGACCACCGGGAGCCAGTGCAGCTCGCGCAGGAGAGGTGTTACATGGGAGCGCCATGTCGCCCCCATAATTACCCGCACGGCTGCATTCTGGACCAGCTGGAGCCTCCGGGTGCTCCTTAAGGGGAGCCTCATGTAGAGAGCATTACAATAGTCCAGGCGAGAGGTGACAAGGGCGTGAGTGACCGTGCATAAGGAGTTCCGATCCAGAAAGGGATGCAACTGGTGTATCAGGCGAACCTGATAAAAAGCCCCCCTGGCCACGGCCGTCATATGCTCTTCTAAAGACAGCCGTGCATCCAGGAGGACGCCCAAGTTACAAGCCCTCCGTGGGGGCCAATGACTCGCCTCCAATAGCCAGCGATGGCACCAGCTGGCTATATTGGGACGCCGGCAGCCACAGCCACTCGGTCTTGGAGGGGTTGAGTCAGAGCCTGTTCCTCCCCATCCAGACCCGCACGGCCTCCAGGCACCGGTCCATCACTTCAAGGGCATCGTTGGGGTGATCTGGGGTGGGGATGTACAGAGAGAGATGTACGGATGTACACAGCAGAGAGATGGGAATGCCATCTCTCTGCTAAACTAATAATTCCCTCAACACTGTCAAACTATTTACTAAGTCTGAACTACTATTAATCTTCTCATCTTTCCCACCACCCATCTCCCCCCACTTATGACTGTATGACTGTAACCCTGTTGCCCCCGGTTCTGTAAAACCGGAGGGAGGCTCCACCCACCAACCCTGACGTCATTAGAACGTCATCTGCGCATGCACAGAAGAGTGCGCGTGTATGCGGCTCCGTTGCGAACTGATAGTAAAAGTAAGTAGAACCCACCCCTGAACCAGTTGGGTGGTTGGGCCAATTACCAGGAGATGGTGAGTTCGAGTTGTGCCTTAGGCATGAAAGCCAGCTGAGTGACTTTGAGCCAATCACCAGGAGTCCCACTTTAGGCAAGAAAGCCATCTGGGTGAGTTTGGGCCAATCACCAGACGACCAGGAGTTCTAGTCCCGCCTTAGGTGGAAAGCTGTCTGGGTAACTTCGGGCCAATCACCAGGAGACGGTGAGTTCTAGTCCCACTTTAGGCATGAAAGTCGGCTGAGTGACTTTGGGCCAGTCCCTCTCTTGCAACTCAACCAACCTATCTAGCAGGGTTGTTGTTGTTGTGGGGAAAATAGGAGGAAGGAAGGAATATTGGGCATGTTTACCACCTTGACTTATATATAAACAACAATAAAGGCAGGATTAAAACAAAATAAGTTATTTTCAACTTCCACAACACATAGCAACCACATAGATAGTCTCCAAGCCTTTGGAAAATTCCTCCCAGCTTCTGAAGCTGGGAGGAAATTGATATTCAGTCATCGGTGGTTTAGAAACAGAAAGAAAAATAAAAGATTCACAAGAAAAGCAAGTTTGAGTGGGCCAAGGAGAAGGCATAAAATGGCTTTGACAGGGAGGCGGGCAGGATAACGGTGCCTGATTAAGTAAAGCTTGCTGTCCTCCTCGCCTTGCACAGCCTAAACTAAATGGTTATAATAATCCGAAGGGTCTTGCCCTTTTCATCTAATGCCTGGGAGATTTCTTGTCTCGGCTCTCCAATTCTTAAAGATATATTTGTGTTCAAAGATTGTAAGCTGCCGGGGAAGATCAGGAGCTTACAACCGGGAGGCATTAAAGGAGGAGAAAGATCTAGGCTTACGCTGAAACTTAAACTGGAACAAATGGATCTTCTTCTACCTTCAGTGTCTGTCTTTTTAACCGCGGGAGACAATGCTGAGATATGTAGGGGAGGGATGGCAAACCTTCCCTGAACCCAACCAGGGAAACGTTGCTGCATTTCTGACCTCGTCTTGGCCAACATTCCCAACCTTTGGAATTTTTGGTGCTTTCTGAGCTTGGTTACATGTTTGCAGATGTTTCATTACTCAATTAGGCAACATCGTCGGTGTGATTGAGTCCAGGGGTGGGCTCAGTGGTGGGTTTCAAATTTTTTTACTACTAGTTCAGTGGGCGTAGCTTGGTGGGCATGGCATGGCTTGGTGGGTGTGGCAGGGGAAGGATATTGTAAAATCTCCATTCCCTCCCCAATCCAGGAGAAGGTTACTGCAAAATCCCCATTTCCTCCTGATCAGCTGGGACTTGGGAGGCAGAAAATAGATGGAGGAGGGGCCAGTCAGAATTTTTATTACCGGTTCTCTGAATTACTCAAAATTTCCGCTACTGGTTCTCCAGAACTGGTCAGAACCTGCTGAAACCCACCTCTGGGTGGGCTCCTAGGGGTTCGGGCGAACCTCTAGCCAAGGATCACCAGGGTTCAGTGAACCCCCAAATGCCACCCCTGGCTGGCCACGCCCACCCCTCCCCTCCCCGCCCCTCCCAGGAGTCTCCATGCAGCCCATTCATCATTCCAGGTAAGTGCAGGAGCCGTGCGGAGGGTCTGGGAGGGCAAAAACAGGCCTACCGGAAGTTCCAGAAGTCCGGAAATGGGCCTGTTTCTGGCCTCCAGAGGGTCTCCGGAGCCCAGGGGAAACAGTTTTCCCCCTCTCCCCACGCCGTGGTGCAGGTGGCCAACTAGGCCACACCCACCATGGCCATGCCCACCCAGCAACGGGGCAGTGAACCTGTTGCTAAAGGATCTGAAACCCACCCCTGACCGAGCGTTTATATATAGGTAGTCCTCGACTTACAACCATTCGTTTAGTGACTATTCGAAGTTACGACAGCATGGAAAAAAGTGATTTATGACCATTTTTCACCTTTATGATTGTTGCAGCCATCCCCATGGTCTTGTGATCAAAATTTGGACATTTGACAGTATGACGGTTCAGTATCCCATGTGAACTTCTGACAAGCAAGTCAATGTTTAAGACAGATTCACTTAACAACCGTGTTACTAATTTAAGAACTGCAGTGATTCCCTTAGCAACTCTGTCTTTGGGTTTTGATCTTACAGTTTTTGAATCTTTGAGTCTTATAGCCTTATACAGGTAGTCCTTGACTTACAACCATTCATTTAGTGACTGTTTGAAGTTACAATGGCACTGAAAAAAAGTGACTTAGGACTAGTTCTCACACTTACAACATGTTGCAGCATCTGCATGGTCATGTGATCAAAATTTGGATGCAACTGGTTCATGACTCAGGGCGGCTTACAATGCGTTAAGCAATAGCCTTCCTACTTTTGTATATTTATACAAAGTCAGCTTATTGCCCCCACAAACTGGGTCATCATTTAACCTACCTTAGAAAGGATGGAAGGTTGAGCCTGGTGAGATTCGAACTTACAGTAATTGCAGACAGCTGGTGTAAATCACAATGCTTTTAGTCTGCTTGGGGGTCACATAACTTGAGGACTACATGTAATCTTTGAGTCTTAGTGATGGGAAACCAGAGGAATCAAGTCAGTAGGAAATAGAAAAGCAAAAGGAAAGGAAATTAAACCAATAGGAAATTAAAGAAAGGAGTAGAAAGAAAAGTTTTCAGCTACGGCCATGTTCTTTGAACCAGGACCAGTTTTCCTCATTATGTTTTAGATTCAGACAGTCACTTTTACAATCTCCAAAAGGGCACTTACATTGTCTGGGCTTGTCAGGGTCTTCCTTTCTAGCCTTAATTGTCTCTTCTCATCTTTATCTCTTCTTGAATGCAAGAAAGGAAAATTATCCTCCGTCTTCAGTTCCTGGCGATCAACCATAAATGCACGAAGCACGCAGGTTAGCCTGACCTTTGTCTTCTTAATGCGTAACATTAGCCCAGGTTTCTCACTTTCCATTTTTACTTTCCTAATGAGGCTTTTACTTACTATGGGGCATGTGGAGTGAGTCGAGGATGTGCTAGGAAAATTGATTAGGTTTGGGCCAGGTTGAGGATGTAGAAGGATGGGAAGAGGTAAAGGGGACAGGTGGGATTAAGGAGCTTCTAAAATATCCTCTGAACAACCACAAACTACTATTAAAGTTAGTTAATGCAGCTGTAGAGGTGGCCAACAGTATTAAGTATCTGGGGTCGCAGATAACTAACTATCTGAACTGGGCTCTCCAAACGTCATCCTTAGTGACGCGTGCAAACCAGCATCTGCATTTCCTGCGTCAGATGAGGAGAGTACATCTTTCTCCTTCTGTCCCAGCAGGATTGAGAGCGTTTTAACAAACTGCATCCCTGTTTGGTTTGGTAGCCACAGTGCCTCAGATAGAAAGTCCATACAGGGAGTGGTAAGGGCAGCCGAGAAAATTATAGGAAGCTCGCTTCCCGTTATTCAGGATACTGCTTATAAACGCTATGTGCTTACAACTCAAAGCAATGTTAGAGACCCCACACACCCTCTTCACGGTCTGTTTCTGTTGCTCCCCTCTGGCAGGAAGGGTAGGGGGAGAGAGAGAGAGAGAGAGAGGGAGGGAGGGAGGGAGGGAGGGAGAGAGAGAGAGAGAGAGAGAGAGAGAGAGAGAGAGAGAGAGAGAGAGAGAGAGAGAGAGAGAATGAGAATCGCACTGTTTTCTCAGGGAATCGCACAGCAGGTGTCGAAATGGAGTCAGAGAAGCTGACACGAGTTTCCCTTTTTCCGTGCTCTTTTCTTCTATGTGCTCTGTGATTTATCTCGTGATGCTCCTGTTTGCCTCCATGAGCCCTCAAGCAGTCGCATTCACGACAAACCATTTTATACCAAATTTATATTTCGCTGATAAAGAAATAAAGGAAGTCTTCCTTTATTTCTTTATCAGCGAAATATACATATTATATATATATATATATAAACAGGAGCATCATGAGGTAAATCACAAAACATCATCCAGAGCAGATATAAGAAAAAGGCGGGAAAAAAGGGAAACTCCCCCTTTCCACCCACAGCAACCAATCATAGCGTAGATTGCCTCAGGCAGGGCCTGCCCACACTCTCCAATTAATCAACTACAACTGTGTCTTTTGGCCCATTGTACCCTTTAGTGTTCCAGATACTAAATTAAATATCCTGATAATGTTTGCACTCCAACAACATACAGGCATTTAGTCTCCATACCTAACTATCTTCCATGAACTTCAAACTCTGTTTCAAGTCCTGTCTTGTGACAGGGAGTTCCACACATTAATTAGCGCCATCCAAAGCCCTTCTCTTTTTTTTTTGCTCTGTCCCCAAGCTTCTGCCAGTCAAGGGTCATAAGATAAATATGGATCTCATTATACAGAATAGTGTAGGTTAAACAAATGATAGTCATGTAAATTATTTTATAAATATATACATACTTGAATAATATTTGCATTAGATAAGTATACATGGAATGTAGGGAACAAAGTATGTAGCCTTTCAATGGAAAGAATATTTTGGGATTGCTTTTGCGCTTGTTTGGGACGTCAACACATTAGTTCTAGTCTAAGCATCTTTTTAAAAACCCAGTTAATTCTTTGTTTTCAGCCACCTGTTTATGTCTGTTCTTGAGCCATTCTATGTTGTCATTTATGACTTTAATCATGATAGACACACTGCCTTGGGATGAGCTTTGGCTGATGAAGGTAGTTATTTTTAATCAGATGGAATGTAGCAATGGGGATTTTTCATGCAACGAAAAATATTGGAAAAAGACTGTTTGTTTCCACAGTATCCGGAATATTTGTTCCACATAAGCTCCCATTGTTAAAGGTATCCATGTGTGCATGTCTGTATGTGTATACATTTGGGGTCATGTGTAGAGTCTTGTACAGGTAGTCCTCGACACCACTGGAGGTTTTCATGAAAAGATTGTCCGCCATTTCTCCAGCATGGTACAGGGTTTCCTGCTTGAGCAGGGGGTTGGACTAGAAGACCTCCAAGGTCCCTTCCAACTCTGTAATTCTGTTAAAAAGACACTTGTCCCCTCAGCTGCCCCCATTGGTCCTACTGCATCTTTTTGGCAACCCTGCAGTTTGTTTGCCTGAAGGAAAAGCAGAAAATTATTCAAGTCTGAAATGTTTTAATGGGCGACATCGGCTTCCAGCATTTTGCAAAGATGCTCAGAGCAAAGGGACTGAGGGGTGGGGAGGACTTTTACCCATAAGGATCAAGACTGGTAAAAAAAAGGTACTTTTGCTCCTGACCTGAACTCCCCCTCTGTCCCCCCTACCCCGAAGCCCACAACTCAGTATACTAAAACCCCCACCCCCCCATCCGCCATCCCAACCCTGGACCCCAATTATTATTCCGCTCGTCACCTTCCTAAGAAAAATAGAAGCATTAGATGGAGAACTGTTTTCATATTTGATGGAGGAGTAGATAAACGGCAGTCAGGTTGCATTGATAAGGCCCTGCTCTAGGCATCTCCTTTTTCTGAAAAAGCTCTTACTATGCATAGACCAGACTATCTGTTCGGCTGCACCTTGACACAAATCTATCTGCACGTAAGATGAGCCAATTCCTTCAAAAATTACAGCACTGGGGATTGAATGGAGGAGATGGGGAGGGGGTGGTGGAGTAGGGGAAAGGGAAGTTGGGAGGAAGAAGGATGCACAAATTCTTTCCGAAGACTTATTCCACCTCTTAGCAGAACCATGGCTCCTACAAGGATCTCTCTGTCCCTCTCCCTCCCTCCTTCTCTCTGGCCCCTCTCTTTCCCTTTCTCCCTCTCTCTTTCATTCTCTCTCTCTCCTTTCCCCCCTCTCTTCTCTCTCTCCCTCTCATCTCCTTCTCTCTCCCTCTTTCCCTCTTCTCTCCATCTCTCCTCACTTTAATTCTCTCCCTCTCTTTCTCCCTTTTCCTCTCTGTCTCTTCTGTCTCCCTCTCTTTCCTTCCCTCTCTTTTCTCTTCCCCCCTCTCTTACTGTCTCTCTTTCTCCCTTTCCCTCCCTCTCTTTTCCCTCCCTCTTCCCCCTCTCTTTCCTTCCCTCTCTTTCTCCACCCTCTCTCTTCCTCTATCTCTCCCTTCCCTTCTTTCATTCACTTTCTCTCTCCATCACCCTTTCGTTTTCCCTCCCTCCCTCTGCCCCCTCTTTCCCTCCCTCCCCCTCTCTTTCCCTCCCTCCCTCTCTCTTTCATTCTCTCCCTTCTCCCCTCTCTCTTCTCTCTCTCTCCCTCTCATCTCCTTCTCTCTCCCTCTTCTCTCCATCTCTCCTCACTTTAATTCTCTCCCTTTCTTTCTCCCTTTTCCTCTCTGTCTCTTCTGTCTCCCTCTCTCTCTCTCCTTCCCTCTCTTTTCTCCTTCCCTCTTTCCCTCTCTCTCCCATACTGTCTCTCTTTCTCCCTCTCCCTCCCTCCCTCCCTCTCTTTTCTCTCCCTCTTTCCCCTCCCTTTGTCCTTCCCTCTCTCCTTCTCTGCCCTCTCTCTTCCTCTCTCTTCCCCTTCCCTTCTTTCATTCACTTTCTCTCTCCATCACCATTTCTTTTTCCCTCCCTCTCTCCCTCCCCCCCTCTCTGGAAATTCTGGGAATTGAAGGCCACATATCTTAAAGTTGCCAAGTTTGTGCTGGGGATACAGATATATGGACGGGTCAATATAGGCGATCAGAATTTTTTGATAGAAGAGTGCATCATCAGAACAAGCACACTCACAAAGGGTGTTCCTGTTGGTGATAGAGATGCGATGGTCTTTTTGTCTTTGGAAGCCTGAACAGAAGGCCTCTTTGTGTGGGGGCAGGAGGGGCTGCCACAAAGAAGAGGGAATCAAGCTATTCTCCAAAGCACCTGAGGGCAGGACAAGAAGCAATGGGTGGATACTAATTAAGGAGAGAAACAGCTTAGAACTAAGGAGAAATTTCCTGACAGTTAGAACAACTAATCAGTGGAACAACTTGCCTCCAGAAGTTGCGAATGCCCCAACACTGGAAGTTTTTAAGAAGATGTTGGATAACCATTTGTCTGAAGTGGTGTAGTGTTTCCTGCCTAAGCAGGGGGTTGGACTAGAAGACCTCCAAGGTTCCTTCCAACTCTGTTACTCTATTCTATTCTAGAGTTCTCACTCGAGGCTTTAGAATAGAACAGAGCTGGAAGGGATCTTGCTCAAGCAGGTTGGGCTGAGAGAGAGTGACATGTCATATTGTACTTCTGCACCCAAGCGTTTCTCAGGACAAGGAGCAGGGGGATAGACTAGAAGACCTCCAAGGTCCCTTCCAACTCTATTCTATTCTATTCTATTCTATTCTATTCTATTCTATTCTATTCTATTCTATTCTATTCTATTCTATTCTATTCTATTCTGGCCTTTTTTTTTTTCTGGAAGGACTTTTTGCTTTAAGTGTGATTTAAGAACCTTACAAGCCTGATGTGGAGATGGCTCCCAAACTTTTAGCATTGCGCAGACAATAAACTGAGCAACCCAAATCTTTACCTGTCACAATTTCCCTCAAAACGCTCTTTTGCACTACTCTTTAGTAAATCTATTCTAAATGGGTGTCTACGGGTGCGCACGCATATGAAATAAATTAGCACAGGAATAAAAAAGGTTGCGGATTTATACTCTTTTTGCATTTTCTCTCTGGCGATACGTCAGGAGGAAAAAGTCAGGGAGAAAGCATTGTTTAGAAGGTAAACTTTCCCTGCAAAACGATATATAAAACCTGCCTCTCGTTCCCAAAATTGTAATTGGAGGAATAAAATGTCAGCTCGCCTGCACGAACCTCTGTGGTTTTATTCTGCAGCCGTTCAAATTGCTCTCCCTCCCAGCGATTGGACAAAAAGACCACGCCGTGTCACCGGAAGGGTATTCTAAATGAATTTGGCACCTCTAAAGACTTCAGCCGCATGTCGTTTTGTGCCGGGCGACATGACTTTTTATCATCCTAAAAGCCACGAGGCAGATGATTTGCTCCAGAGAAAGGCTAGCAGTGCCTGGAGTCACAAAACAGGCTGGGGACTCTTCACAATGAGAGCCCCTTGGGGAAAATTGGGGATGTGAAGTTTTGTGGCAATGATGGATGCTCGGTTCCAGAGACGCCCTGCACCTCCCTAAGAAAATTAAAAGCCTATTTGGCACGGTACTAACAACCCATCAAGCCATGATCTCCCTATTACCAGTCAGCTGGGCCTTCTCCTTTTACAAGGACAATAAAAAAGCAACTCAAAACCAGGACGCGTTTTACTTAGAAGATCAGTATTAACGGACAAGGTTGCCTTTCAAAGAAGACGGATTTGAGGAGCATTTGTTGGACCTGCTTTGACGGAATTAGAATTTACATCTGCCATTTACATCCGTTGCTGTGAAAGACTGTTCCTGGACTACTTGACTTGGGAGGTGCCAAATTTTAGCCAGGAGACGGTCTGGTTTGGCGAGAGAATGGGAAATAATTGTTATTGCTGAACCATTCAGAACTAAGGATCCTTGGGGTTCTCCTGGAACCTCCTCCAGAGATGAAATCCAGCAGGTTCTGACAGGTTCTGGAGAACCGGTAGCAGAAATTTTGAGCATTTCAGAGAACTGGCAAATACCACCTCCGGATGGCCCCAGAGGGGGGTGGGAATAGAGACTTTGCAATATTCTTCCCCCAGGAGTGGGAAAGGAATGGGGATTTTGCAATATCCTTCTCCTGGAGTGGGGTGGGAATGGAGATTTTGCAGTATCCTTCCCCTGGAGTGGGGAGGGAATGGGGATTTTGCAGTATCCTTCCCCTGCCATGTCCACCAAGCCACGCCCACAGAACCGGTAGTAAAACAAATTGGATTTCACTACTGCCCTGATCTAGTCTAACATAATGGATGACAGGGGGTTGAAGAGTTGAAGGACAGGTCATTATGAAGGAAATCTACCTACCAAAAATCAACACCGACTTAACAGCATATCTTTACTGTTATCATTTGCTGGAGCTCACTCAGTAGAATGTTCTTCAGAAGCTCAACGTCAAGGAAGAGGCCTCCCAAGGACAGGACTCTACAAAATCATGAATAGCATCAGCTCCAAATACAGATTTCATTTCATTTCCATTTAAAATCTGCTAAAAAACCCAAATCTGGGCTGCTGAAACCTGAATGGTAGCAGGACACGGTAGCACCAAATGATGAAACATCCATCCTCGCTTCCATCCTACTCTTCCTCTGGATTTCCACCAGCCCGATCTGGCAGTCTTAATTTAATTCACAATAAATATAGTTGACATGGTGACTGTCCATGTTTCATATTTTCCCTTTATAGCACATTAAACTGCTTTCTGAGATTGGGAAAGGAAGCTTCTGAAGGCCTCAGGCTGTGCAGCTGTGGTTTGAAATAAAAGTGGCCACTATCAGATGCCTGTTTTACACAAAGTGTATTTACCATAATATTCCTATCAACTTGGTCAGGAACCCAAAATTAAGAATACGATTTAAATAAGATTCTATTTATTTTGCCTCCATCTCCCCCCCGCCCCTTCAGAAGCATTAGCAATGCTCTGGAGTTCTTTTTGGTTCTCATGCAGGCAGGGGGCATTGATTATCCTCATTGTGGGGGTTCTGGAATTGTTGTTATCCCATTTCTTTCTTTCTTTTGTTCTTTTTTTTCTCATCTGCATATCGGGACTTTGCACAGTATGGACTTACTCTTGTTCTGGGCGGACCCAGAGAGCCATAGAAGCTGGAACTAGATACGGACATCAATACATGATTGCATTTAACAGACATTGCTACCATATCACGAAGAATGGAATAAAGTTCCTTCTGATAAATAAATAATAAATTAAAATAAAATAAAAGTCCAAGTAAAGTCCTGGGCTATGTAAACTTGTACTGGTGTATGTGTATTTAAGGGGCTGAGGAAACATCCTCTCCCTGAGCTTAGTTATCTTCCTTCCTTCCTTCCTTCCTTCCTTCCTTCCTTCCTTCCTTCCTTCCTTCCTTCCTCCCTTCCTTCCCTCCCTTCTCTCCCTCTCCTTCCTTCCTTTCCTTCCTTCTTCCTCCCTCTCTTCTTCTTTCCTTCCCTCCCTCCCTTCCCTCCTGCCTCCCTCTTTCCTTCCCTCCCTTCTCTCCCTCTCCTTCCTTTCCTTCCTTCTTCCTTCCTCCCTTCTTCTTTTCCTTCCTTCCTTCTTCTCCTTTTCCTTCCTTCCTTCCTTCCCTCCCTCCTTCCTTCCCCCTTCTCTCCCTCACCTTCCTTCCTTTCCTTCTTCCTCCCTCCCTCCCTTCTTCTTTTCCTTCCTTCCTTCCTTCCTTCCTTCCTTCCTTCCTTCCTTCCTTCCTTCCTTCCTTCCTTCCTTCCTTCTTTCCTCCCTTCCTTCCCTCTCCTTCTTTCCTTCCCTCCCTCCTGCCTCCCTCCCCCTTCCTTCCTTTCCTTCCCTCCCTCCCTCCTTCCTTTCCTCCTCCCTCCTCCCCTCCACCCTTCCTCCTCCTCCTCCTCCTCTTTCCCCCCACTCCCAAAGCTGTTTCAACAAAAAGAAAAAAATTAAAAAATATTTCCTTGCCCTGAGAGATCAGATGCTTTCCCCAAATTTCATTTTTGCGGTAAAATGGCAGTTTCCATTCCTCTATAAAGAAAACTCTCTCTCTCTCTGTGTTACCCCTTACATTTTTTCTCCTCCCCATCCTCCCTCCCTCTTTTTCTCCTTCAGTCGCTAAACTGGCATCTGTTGGTGTGTTTGCATTGTACAAACAGATGTCCGACTGCTTTCAAAGCCGACAGGCGGTCTCTGTCAGGTACCAAACATTTAGCCATCCGGTCTCCCTCTCCGCTGTCTCTTTGTAAACCCAGTGAAAGGAAAGGAAACTTCAGGAGGAATCCTCACAACACACATACACAAAAGTTTTCTTCGCAGGGTCTGTTTAGCGCAGCTCATGCTGGCATCTTGCTGGAATAATCAATGAGGTTGAATTTCATTGCTGATAAAAAGTTTACTTGCATGATTGAAGGGGTGGGGAAAAGAGAAGGTTTTGAGAGCTCTGGTTGGCTGATGAACAGCCAATGGCCAATGTACTACAGAAGAGGTTGTCTGAATTTAAATAAACTGCTTAAATATGTGCCAGCCGTGTGCAGCAGCTGCTAAAAAAGCCAACACAGTTCTAGGCTGCATAAACAGAGGGATAGAATCAAGATCACCTGAAGTGTTAATACCACTTTATTTAAGGCCTTGGTAAGGCCACACTTGGAATATTGCATTCAGTTTGGGTCGCCATGAGGTAAAAAAAGATACGGAGACTCTAGAAAAAATGCAGAGAAGAGCAATAAAGATGATTAGGGGACTGGAGGCTAAAACATATGAAGAACAGTTGCAGGAACTGGGTATGTCTAGTTTAATGAAAAGAAAGATCAGGGGAGACATGATAGCAGTCTTCCAATATCTCAGGGGCTGCCAGAAAGAAGGGGGAGTCAAGCTATTCTCCAAAGCACCTGAAGGCAGGACAAGAAGCAATGGGTGGAAACTGATCAAGGAGAGAAGCAACTTAGAACTAAGGAGAAATTTCCTGACAGTTAGAACTATCAACCAGTTGAACAACTTGCCTCCAGAAGTTGTGAATGCTCCAACACTGGAAGTTTTTAAGATGTTGGATTATTATTATTATTATTAATCATATTTCTATGCCGCCCACTCTCCGAGGACTCTGGGCGGCTTACAACAATTGACAGTATACGAAATAGCATATTGACCCCAACAATCTGGGTCCTCATTTTACCCACCTCGGAAGGATGGAAGGCTGAGTCAACCTTGAGCCGGTGAGATTTGATCCGCTGCTCTGCTGAACTAGCAGTCAGCTGAAGTAGCTGCAGTACAGCACTCTAACCACTGCGCCACCTCGGCTCTTCATAAATGGATAACCATTTGTCTGAAATGTTATAGGGCAGTGATGGCTAACCTTTTTGCCATCGTGTGCCAGGAGCGGGGGGTGTGTGTGTAGGAGGGAATCGCACGCATGCGTGCCCACATCCATAATTCTATACTCTCCGCCCTTGCACATGTGTGTGCAACCCCTCCGCCCTGCTCCTGGCATTCCTGGGTGGGCCAGGTAGGCCCGTTTTACTCTCTCCCCAGGCTCCAGAGCCTTTCTAGGACCTTGGGGACAGCGAAAACGGCCTTCCCCACCCTCCCAAAGGCCCTCCGGAGGCTGGAAATGGCCCATTTGCCAACTTCCGGTCTCACTGGAGCTGAGCTCGTGTGCCCACTGATATGGCTATACGTGCCACCTGTGTACACCACAGTTAGAACAATTAATCAGTGGAACAACTTGCCACCAGAAGTTGTGAATGCTCCAACACTGGAAGTTTTTAAGAAGAGGTTGGATAACCATTTGTCTGAAGTGGTGTAGGGTTTCCTGCCTAAGCAGGGGGTTGAGCTAGAAGACCTCCAAGGTCCCTTCCAACTCTGTTATTCTATTCTATTCTTGAATACATTTTCCTGAAGAGTAAGAGGCAAAACAGGGGACTTTGTGGAGTCCGATGCTCTCTGAGCTTGGTTGCTTTCTTGAAGACGTTTCATGGCCCAACTGGGTAACATCATCAGTTTGCAATCCCCACTCCTTTCTAGCACTGATGATGTTACCTAACTGGGCCATGAAAAGCCTGCGAGAAAAACATCCAATCTCAGACAGCATCTAGGATCTCACAATTCAACCCCAAGCTACAAATAATCTCTTTTATTGGTGCAGGGAAGTTTACATACCAGGGTTTGGTGCTGGATTTAACTGGAAAAATAGGTTGTTTTCTGGAATGGGAAGGGATCGATGTTGGATGGTTTAAAATGTGGATGGAAGATAAATTTCTGATTGACTTTGCTTGTTGGAATAGAATAGAATAGAATTTTTTATTGGCCAAATGTGATTGGATACACAAGGAATTTGTCTTGGTGCATAAGCTCTCAGTGTAAATAAAAGAAAAGATACATTTGTCAAGAATCATAAGGTACAACACTTAATGATAGTCATAGGGTTCACGTCCTGCTCAGGCAGGAAAACCTATACCATTTCAGGCAAATTGTTGTCCAATCTCTTCTTAAAAGCCTCCAGTGATGGAGCAGCACCCACAACTTCTGGAGGCAACCTGTTCCACTGGTTAATTGTTCTCACTCTCAGGAAATTTCTTCTTAGTTCTAGATTGGTTCTCTCCTTCATAGATCTCCATGACAAAAAGAGAGAGATCTTCTCCTTGACAACTTGTCCCCAACTTGGTCCTCCAAATCTCCCAACAATGTCCCCATGGTCAACTCCAAGTCCATCCACTTTGATGCTAGTTATTCTCTTCTCTTTCCTTTCAACTTTTCCAATAGAAGATCCTTCTCCAGAGCTCTGAGTCTTTCCTATCATGTGTTTGAAGTAGGTAATTTAAATCTGGTCATTTGCGCATCAGTTGAAGAGCTGTGAGTTGATTTATTTACTGATCCATTGATTAGTTTTCTTGGCTATCCATGGTGTTTTCCAGAGTCTTTTTAACCCCAAAGAAAGTTCAAAAGCATCCATTCTTTGTTCTACCCTGTTTCTTAAAGTCCAATTTTCACTTCCGTAGAGCATCACAGGAAAAACCATTCCACACAATTTTGAACTTTGTAAGTATTTTGAATTTCTGAATTTCTTTTTCACAAATCATCAAACCACGGAAATGCGATTTCTTGCTGAGTTTTGGTGGGAATCAGATGAACAAGATAATTGTGTAATATATCCCCCTCCAAAAAATATTGGTTAGTTCAAGGAACTTGATTAAACGTTCTTTGGAATAAGTTGAAATACATTACAGGTAATCCTCGACGTATGATCACAATTGAACCGAAAATTTCTGTTGTTAAATGAGACATTTGTTAAGTGGGTTTTGCCCTCATTTTACGACCTTTCTTGCCTGAGTTGTTAAGTGAATCACTGCAGTTGATAAGTTTTGTACATCGACAATCCAGTTGTTGAGTGAATCTGACTTCCCCATTGACTTTGCTTGTGAGAAGGTCGCAAAAGGGGATCACGTGACCTTGGGACACAGCAACGGTCATAACTATGAACCCGTCTGAATTTTGATCACATGATCATGGGGATGCTGCAAAGTTTGTAACTGTGAAAAACGATCATAAGTCACTTTTTTCAGTGTCGTCGTAACTTGGAATGTTCACTAAATGAACTGTTGTAAGTTGAGGACTGTCTGTTCCTATGAGTGAAAATGTCTTGAAGAAAAGTGTGTGTGTGTGTGTGTGTGAAGCTTTGGAATTACACCCCCTCCCCTAATAATTGGTTGTCTCTTTAAGAGTCAGTCGTACAATTTGGTATAAGTATTCCTCGACGTACGACAATTCATTTACTGACCATTCGAAGTTACAACAGCATTGAAAAAAGTTACTTGCCCCAGTTTATAAAAGGAAGGAAGGAAGGAAAGAAGGAAGGAAAGAAGGAAGGGAGGGAATGAGACAGAAGAGGAAGGAAGGAAGGAAGGAAAGAAGGAATGGGAGGAGCTGGAAGGAAGGAAGGGATACAATGAAGGAAGAGAGGAAGGAAGGGGAGGAGAAGGAAGCAAAGATAGAAGGAAGGAAGAAAGGGGAGGAGACAAGGAAAGAAGGGGAGGAGATGGAAGGAAGGCAAGAAGGAAGGAAGAAAGAAAGAGAAAGGGGAGGAGATGGAAGGAAGGAAGGGGAGGAGATGGAAGGAAGGAAAGAAAGAAGAAAGGGGAGGGGAAGGAAGGAAGGAAAGAAGGAAGGAAAGAAGGAAGGGGGCAATGAGACAAGAGGAAGGAAGGAAGGAAGGAAAGAAGGAATGGGAGGAGCTGGAAGAAGGAAGGAAGGGATACAATGAAGGAAGAAAGGAAGGAAGGAAGAGGAGGAGAGGGAAGCAAAGAAAAAAGGAAGGAAGAAAGGGGAGGAGACAAGGAAAGAAGGGAGAAGGGAGATGGAAGGAAGGCAAGAAGGAAGGAAGGAAAGGAGAAAGGGAAGGAGACAAGGAAAGAAGGGGAGGAGATGGAAGGAAGGCAAGAAGAAAGGAAGGAAGAAAGAAAGGGGAGGAGATGGAAAGAAGGAAGGGGAGGAGATGGAAGGAAGGAAAGAAAGAAGAAAGGGGAGGGAAAGGAAGGAAGGAAGGAAAGAAGGAAGGAAAGAAGGAAGGGAGGGAATGAGACAGAAGAGGAAGGAAGGAAGGAAAGAAGGAATGGGATGAGCTGGAAGAAGGAAGGAAGGGATACAATGAAGGAAGAAAGGAAGGAAGAGGAGAGGGAAGCAAAGAAAAAAGGAAGAAAGAAAGAAAGGGGAGGAGACAAGGAAAGAAGGGAGAAGGGAGAAGGAAGTAGGAAGGAAGGAAGGAAAGAAGAAAGGGAAGGCGACAAGGAAAAAGGAGAGGAGATGGAAGGAAGGCAAGAAGGAAGGAAGAAAGAAAGGGGAGAAAATGGAAGGAAGGAAGGGGAGGAGATGGAAGGAACGAAAGAAAGAAGAAAGGGGAGGGGAAGGAAGGAAGGAAGGAAAGAAGGAAGGGAGGGAATGAGACAAAAGAGGAAGGAAAGAAGGAAGGAAAGAAGGAAGGGAGGGAATGAGACAGAAGAGGAAGGAAGGAAGGAAAGAAGGAATGGGAGAAGCTGGAAGGAAGGAAGGAAGGGATACAATGAAGGAAGAAAGGAAGGAAGGGGAGGAGAGGGGAAGGAAGGGAGGGAGGAAGGAAGGAAGGAAGGTGTTTTTTGGGGGAAAGAAACAGGGCTGGGAAAGTCATCCTGCTGTTGCAGAAACTATCTGCTTCTTTTGCATCATCCCTGCAGCTGCTGCAGCGACAACCCTCTGGGATGCCTTCTGTCGGAGTCTCTGTCCTGCATTGTTTGGTGGGCCGGGCTGGGCCCGCCTCCCCTGAACCCAGGGCTGGAAGGGCAGCCCGGCCTATTCTTCTGCCCAGCTAACCCGGGTGCCTGTCCTTGGCAGCATTTCCTGGCATTCAGTGAAAGGCCCTGAAAACCCAGCCCCAGGGGAAAAGACACCCCGTGTCCATTGAATGCAACGTGGCTGTGATTTTCCTCCTTAGAGAACCTGTGTAGCTCAGGGTTGAGATGAGGGGTCCTTGGTGCTCTCTGAGCTTGGTTGTTTCCTTGCAGGCGTTTCATTACCAAGCTACGCAACATCACCAGTGCTAGAAGGGAGTGGGGTTTGCTCTCATTATGTTATAGCACTGATGACGTTACCTAGTTAGGGTCATGAGACGCCAGCAAGAAAACAACCAAGCTCAGAGAGCACCAAGGACCCCTCATCTCAACCCAGATTCTCTTCTCTTCTGTCAATTGTTGATTTTGCCACAAATGAACAATTAAAATGTTACCTCGACTGCTCGGCTCTTCCTTCCTTCCTTCCTTCCTTCCTTCCCTCCCTCCCTCTCCTTCCTTCTTTCCTTCCTTCCTTCCCTCCCTCCCTCCCTCTCCTTCCTTCTTTCCTTCCTTCCTTCTTTCTTTCATTTTTTTAAAAAAATAATATTTATTAAATTTTCAAACATTAAAATACCCAGTACAAAAAATAGAAAAGAGCAAAAAATAGAAAACCATAACACACAACAAAAACCAACCAACAAACAAAAAAACACACATCAAAACTTAAACACTAGTGACAGCTTTTCTACATCGGTATCTCTATCCTAATTAACTTCTATACACAAATTCTACTTCTATCTATCTCTATCTTAACTTACATCCTTATCTGGTTTTTAATAACTTCTATTCACAATTCGATTTCATGAAAACCTTCCTTCCTTCTTTCTTCCTTTCATTTCCTTCCCTCCCTCCCTCCCTCTCCTTCCTTCCTTCCTTCCCTCCCTCCCTCCCATTCCTTCCTTCTTTCCTTCCTTCCTTCCTTCTCTCCCTCCCTCCCTCTCCTTCCTTCTCCTCCTTCCTTCCTTCCTTTCTTCCTTCCTCCCTCCCTTCCGTCCCTCCCTCCCATTCCTTCCTTCTTTCCTTCCTTCCTTCCTTCCTTCCCTCCCTCCCTTCCTCTCCTTCCTTCCTTCTTCTCCTTCCTTCCTTCCTTCCTTCCTCCCTCCCTCTCCCTCTCCTTCTTCTTCTTCCTTCCTTCCTCCCTTCCTTCCATCCCTCCCTCCCATTCCTTCCTTCTTTCCTTCCTTCCTTCTCTCCCTCCCTCCCTCCCTCTCCTTCCTTCTTCTCCTTCCTTCTTCTCCTTCCTTCTTCTCCTTCCTTCCTTCCTTCCTTTCTTCCTTCCCCCTCCCTTCCTCCCTCCTTCCATCCCTCCCTCCCTCCCTCCCTTCTTTGTGCAACCTTTCCCTTTATTCTACCCCTCTTGTTCCCGCTCTTCCTTTCTGGCTCAACCCCCGCTGTCCATCCCAAGGCTGAGTCCTCGCCATGAGCCAGTTGGGGAACCGAGAGTTGCTCTTTCCAGCTCGCCAAACTTAATCCAGCGACGACTCCTCCGGTTGCTGCCCAGTCTACCCAGTCGCGCTCCTCGTGGCGGTCTGCGCCATGTCGGAAGGCAGATGGGCACCGCACAAAAGGGCCCTCCGCTCTCCAAGCTGGTCCTCCCCATGCTTGATTAAACCCTAATACCAAAGTTAGAATTGATACAGTGGAACTGGGTTGATTCAATTAGTGCACCAGGCATGAAGCAAACACCACAAAGGCGACGTGCTCGTTAGAAAGCCATTTTCTTTTGATCATTATAGCATCTCACACGTGGCAGCAGAAAATTATAGGCTCATGTGTCTTAGTTTAATATCCTCTGGGGCCAGATTTATCGTCACATTGAAGTTAGCTGTCAGAATCGGAAAAAATCATGCAGAGTTGATGAATTTTCAGCTCGGCTTCTCCGAGAAAGAAGGGAAAAAAAAAAAAATTCTGCCAGGCGGATGCGCTCGGCTCCATACGCCTCGATCTCAGCTCTTTCTCCACTGCCTCGGCTCTCCTCGCCTTCCTCTGGGTTCTAATCTTCCTTCTACTTTCAGAGGGCAAAGAATCTGCAGGTTGGTCCATGGCTGCAACTTTCACGCAAAGGGTTTTTTTTCTTTTAAAAAATATATTATAGAATAGAATAGAATAGAATAGAATAGAATAGAATAGAATAGAATAGAATAGAATAGAATAGAATAGAATAGAGCAGAGCAGAGCAGAGCAGAGCAGAGCAGAACAGAACAGAACAGAACAGCCAAGTTGGAAGGGACCTTGGAGGTCTTCTAGTCCAACCCCCTGCTTAGGCAGGAAACCCTATATCACTTCAGACAAATGGTGATCCAACATCTTCTTAAAAACTTCCAGTGTTGGAGCATTCGCAACTTCTGGAG
The DNA here is from genome assembly GCF_059756535.1 of Pantherophis guttatus. Classification (NCBI taxonomy): domain Eukaryota; kingdom Metazoa; phylum Chordata; class Lepidosauria; order Squamata; family Colubridae; genus Pantherophis; species Pantherophis guttatus. The sequence goes on from NC_142063.1 coordinate 340,636,333, forward strand.
GCAAGTTGTTCCACTGATTAATTGTTCTCACTGTCAGGAAATTTCTCCTTAGTTCTAGGTTGCTTCTCTCCTTGATTAGTTTCCACCCATTGCTTCTTCTCCTGCCCTCAGGTGCTTTGGAGAACAGCTTGACTCCCTCTTCTTTGGGGCAGCCCCTGAGATATCGGAAGACTGCTATCATGTCTCCCCTAGTCCTTCTTTTCATCAAACTAGACCTACCCAGTTCCTGCAGCTGTTCTTCATATGTTTTAGTCTCCAGTACCCTAATCCTCTTTGTTGCTCTTCTCTGCACTCTTTCTAGAGTCTCAACATCTTTTTTACATCGTGGTGACCAAAACTGAATGCACTATTCCAAGTGTGGCCTTACCAAGGCCTTATAAAGTGGTATTAACCCTTCACATGATCTTGATTCTGTCCCTCTGTTTATGCAGCCCAGAACCGTGTTGGCTTTTTTGGCAGCTGCTGCACACGGCTGGCTCTTATCTAAATGGTTGTCCACTAGGACTCCAAGATCCCTCTCACAGTTACTACTATTGAGTGAGGTTTGTTGATGGCTGGCTGTTAAGCCTTTTGCTATCATTTGCTTGTACTGCCTAACCCTCACCTCTCAAGTACTTGATAAAGCTGGTGGTAAATCAACATTCCTGTTGACAGGCTTTTCCCTGGCTGTTTTTGAGCCTGCTCGTCCAACAATCTGGATAGCTGCAAAATTGAATGTATGCCTTTTTGTTCATTGCAGTTCATTTAGTGACCATTCAAAGTTACAATGGCACTGAAAAAAGTCACTTATGACTGTTTTTCACATTTTCAACCAGTGGTGGGTTGCTCCCGGTTCGGTCCGGTTCTTGAGAACCGGTAGTAATGGTGGCGGGAGGCTCCGCCCACCTGCCCCAACGTCATCACTGATGATCTGTGCATGTGCAGAAGCTCACGAGTGAAGCGAGTGCGTATGTGCTCCCGTTGCAAACTGGTAGTAAAGGTAAGTGGAACCCACCCCTGCTTTCAACCGTTGCAGCATCCGTGATCAAAATTCAGACGCTTGGCAACGGACTCATATTTATGACGGTTGTAGTTTCCCGGGGGGGGGGTCATGGGATCCCCTTTTTGTGATTTTTGGATGAGCAGAATGATGGGAGAAGCAGCCAGATTCCATTGAATTGGCTTGATTCAATTTTCATAGATTGTTCAATTTCAATTCAGTTTTTTAAAAAAACAGACCACGAGAAGTTATTCTCTCGTCTTCTGTACCGGCTTTGCTTGGAAGGAAGTTGAGGAGCTGTGGAAAAAGAGATGCCAACTTGCGCACTTCTCGGCAGATCTAAGGAAAGAGAGTGCTCAGTAATTAAATTTTCACCTGCAAAAGCGCGTTCCCAAAGACTGCCTAATGATGCAATTAATGACGTTAATGATGCAATGGATGCCATCTCTTGGCTTGAGTGCAAAGGAATGAAACACACAACAGAACAGGTTGTGATGAGAGGGCAGGATTGACAGGATCTGCTAAATACTTGAATCCACACTGACAAGTCTTCTGCCGGGAAGAAGCATCTGGAAGTTGAGTTGCAAGGATTGGTTGGGCGGAAGGAATTTTTGTTTTTAGCCGTGTTTTTACCATTGTTGTGAGTTGCCCCAGAGTCATTGTATGAGAGAGGTATTGACAGAAGATTCGTAAATAAGGAAACAAATGACAGTGTCTGTGCCCAATCCTGGGATTTCCCCTAATATCCTGGCCCACAACACTCCAATCCCATGAAAGATAAACCTGGGGTCTATATGAACCCTAAAACATTGGTCCCCTTATCTCTTTGTGTGTCTGTCACTTACTTGGTAGGCCTATCTCTTCTGTTACAATCTTTATATTTATTTATTTATTGTTTATTGGTTCGATTTATATGCTGCCCTTTTCCGGAGACTCAGGGCGGCTTACAATGCGTTAAGCAATAGCCTTCATACTTTTGTATATACCTGCTTAGTAGGGCTTTTGGCCCCCCCTAAGCGGTGTTCTTTTTTATACAAAGTCATCTTATTGCCCCCACAATCCGGGTCCTCATTTTACCTACCTCGGAAGGATGGAAGGCTGAGTCAACCTTGAGCCTGGTGAGATTTGAACTGGCAGTAATTGCAGGCAGCTGACAGCTAAGTGCTACTTTAACAGCCCTTTAGTCTGCTGCGCCACCAAAGCTCTTATATGTGGCAGGTATGCTTTCCTTCCCCTTCCTCTTCCCCTCCCTTCCTTCTCCTGTCCTTTCCCCTTTCTCTTCCACTCCCCCCCCTCCCTTTCCTCTTCCCTTCCCTTTACACCTCTCCCCCCTCTTCCCTTTCCCTTCCCCTTTCCCATCCCCTTTCCTCTTCCCCTCCCTTTCCCCCTCTCCTCTCCTCTCCCTTCCTTTTCCTTTCCCCTTTCACTTCCCCTCCCCTCCCTTTCCTCTTCCCTTTCTGTTTCCTCCTCTCCTCTCCCCTCTCCTCTCCTCCCATCCCTTCCTTTTCCCTTCCACTCCTCTGTATAGTTAAACTCTCATAATTCCCAGACAGCATGCAAACCCCAAGCTAGGAGGAATAACCAACACTTTAGAAGATAGGTTCAAGATGCAGAAGGATCTAGACAGACTTAAACACAGGGCGCTATCCAACAAAACGTAAATTAGTGGCAGAAAAAATAAAGCTTCTTTGGCCAGAAAAACTAAATGCACAGGTATAGAATAGTTGGTACCTCGCTCAATAGCACTAAGTGTGAGAGGGATCTTGGAGCCCTAGTAAATAATACAGTAAATATGAGCCAGCCGTGTGCAGCAGCTGCCAAAAAAGCCAACACAGTTCTGGCTGCATAAACAGAGGGATAGAATCAAGATCACGTGAAGTGTTAATACCACTTTATAAGGCCTTGGTAAGGCCACACTTGGGATACTGCATCCAGATTTGGTCGCTACGATGTAAAAAAGATGTGGAGATGCTAGAAAGAGTGCAGAGAAGAGCAACAAAGAGGATTAGGGGACTGGAGGCTAAAACACATGAAGAACGTTTGCAGGAACTGGGTATGTCTAGTCTAACAAAGAGAAGAACTAGGGGTGACATGATAGCAGTCTTCCAATATTTGAGGGGCTGCCACAAAAAAGAGGGGGGCCAACCTATTCTCCAAAACATCCATGGACAGGATAAGAAGTAACAGTAACTTATCAAAGAAACATCCAATTTAGAACTAAGGAGAAATGTCCTGATAGAACGATTAATCAGTGGAACGACTTGCCTCCAGGAGTTGTGGCTGCTCCATCACTGGAGGTTTTTAAGAAGAGGTTGTCTGGAATGGTAAAGGGTCTTCTGCTTGAGCAGGGGTTGGACTAGAAGACCTCCAAGACCCCTTCCAGTCCTGTTATTCTGTTAACATATTAAATTAGCATTAGCAGGGGGTTGGACTGAAAGACCTCGAAGGTCCCTTCCAAATCTGTTGTTCTGTGATACTGATGTCTACATATTTTACAGTTGCGGTTTAGAATAGAATAGAATAGAATAGAATAGAATAGAATAGAATAGAATAGAATAGAATAGAATAGAATAGAATAGAATAGAATAGAATAGAGGAGAGGAGAGGAGAGGAGAAGAGAAGAGAAGAGAAGAGAATAACAGAGTTGGAAGGGGCCTTGGAGGTCTTCTAGTCCAGCCCCCTCCTTAGGCAGGAAACCCTACACCGCTTCAGACAAATGGTTATCCAACCTCTTCTCCAAAACTTCTAGTGTTGGAGCATTCACAACTTCTGGAGGCAAGTTTTTCCACTGATTAATTGTTCTCACTTTCAGGAAATTTTTCCTTAGTTCCAGGTTGCTTCTCTCCTTGATGAGTTTCCACTCATTGCTTCTTATCCTGCCTTCAGGTGCTTTGGAGAATAGCTTGACTCCCTCTTCTTTGTGGAAGCCCCTCAAAAATTGGAAGGCTGCTATCATGTCTCCCCTAGTCCTTCTTTTAATCAAGCTAGACATACCCAGTTCCTGCCACCGTTCTTCATATGTTTTAGCCTCCAGTCCCCTAATCCTCTTTGTTGCTCTTCTCTGCACTCTTTTTAGAGTCTCAACATCTTTTTTGTATCATGGTGACCAAAACTGGATGCAATATTCTAAGTGTGGATTTACCAAAGCCTTATAAAGTGGTATTAACACTTCACATGATCTTGAGCTGATGAAAACTGTCCTGAATAAGTCCATTACAACTTCTGTGGCATTTCCTGTGCCACACCATCAATTAGATAGGCGATGGAGATGGATAATGGGGGCAGTTGCTGATTTTATGGCCTGCTTCCTTTGGCTGCCCATTGTTGGAAACCAAATGCTAGGTTTGGTGGAGTTTCTCTCGGGATTTGCCAATATTCTCCTTATGTTCTTTGAACAACAGTTTGATACTCTGCCATAGCTGGGACAATATTATGCCAAATGGAGCCAAACTGAATTTGTAGCCAGGAACTACTCCTCCTCTCCTTCTCCTTCTCCTTTTCCTTCTCCTTAAAAAATGAAATTCTAAGTGTCACAGGAAATGTGCTGCAAAGCAAAATGTATATGGAGATTCTCAATCGTCCAGGTCCTGGCTGCTTGCCGCAAAGATGCTTTTTCAAAAGGCAACTGGACTTTCTTTGCTTTTCTCTGAAGATGTTTCGCTCCTCAGCCAAGAAGCTTCTTTGATTCTGATTCAATGATGGAATATGGTCATTAGCACTTCCTCTGTGCCATGCTGGCTCAGGAATTCTGGGAGTTGAAGTCCACAAGTGATAAAGGGCCCAAGGTCCCCCATCTCTTCTCTGAGGGAACAGCTGTCTCTCAACAGAGGAGAAGGGATACGACCAGGGGTGGGATTCATCCAGTTCGGACCAGTTTGGGGGAACCGGTAGTCCCGACAATCAGCTGAGAGCAAACCAGTTTGCTCCAACAATCAGCTGGGCCCGCCCGTCTGCCCTTGCATTATACCATGCTATATTTCCTTTTGAAGCTCAGCTGATAGGCATGGCAGAGCGGATTGCCGTGCCTCATCTGTGTTACTCCCCGGGGCTGTAGTAGAAGGTAAGTTTTAGAGCTGTTTTGAAACACACCAAGCATGTGGGGAGCAAAGCAGGCATGCAAGAGCAAAGCGCACGCTCAACGAACCACTTGTTACATTGATTGAATCCCACCACTGGATACGACTACACCAGAGGTGGTATTCAGCCGGTTTGCACTGGCTAGCGGTAGCGGCGATCACGGGTGGGCCTGCCCACCCTCCCTGGTTCCAAGTCATGCTATTTAGGCACGTTTTCGAGGCCAGGTGCATGTGCGGAAGGCGCGCGAGCAAGTGTTCTGCCCCAGCTACGGACCCCAAAGAACGCAGCACGCACAAGGTCCATACAAACCTTAGTTTACTAATTAAGGACTACTAATGAGCTTTCTTAGTAGTTGTTCGAACACAAGTACAGTTTAAATCAGTCTTTTCTGAACAAGGGCTGTTAATTTAACTTCATTAACAGCCGACAAGAATCCAAAGAATAATAACTCAATTCTGAGGCACAATATTTCAGATAACTGTAATCTTACTGGGGTTGGCAGAATGCCCAGAAGCAATTTGCAGGAAGACTGGCAAGAGATAAACAAGTGCCGAATCAACCATTTGTGGAATCAAGACGCAAAGGAATATGAACAAAGTTGTTTCCTGCAAATTGCATCAGTCGTCGTCCTTCCTTAAATAGGCTAGGGGAGTGACCAATTAGCCCCAAGCCTTACTCTCGAGGAGACCTCCTCCTGAGAAGCCACTCCTGCCTTTTAACAGGAGTGCATCGAGAAGAGGCTCCTCCTCTTCTTCCTCTTCATTTATGGGAGCTTCTGGAGGTTCTCAAGGCCCTGGCTGAATCCCCGCCTCTGGCACCACATCTTCTCCAGCCTCCTCATTGTCTGACTTGAGTGCCAGCTGCACAGCCTGCTGGTGCAACACCACACCAGCCTCCTTGCTGTTGGAATCAGCTACTAACTGCACAGGCCGCTGACGGGCCACAACGTTTTCTGGCAAAGCCCAAATGCTGATGCTGGTCTGTTTTAAGCCTTATGGGAGGGGCCAATCACCTCTTGGCCCTACTCCCGAGTTGTCCTCTTTGCTTGAGCTGCTCTTGCCTTCTGACAGCTCTTCTCATGCCTGCATTAGGAACAGGCTCCTCCTGTTCCTCTGCCTCACTCCTATCAGTCTCTGGAGGCTCCAGAGTCCGCACCTCACTCCCCGATGGCCCTGGCCCCATCTCTGCCTCTGACGCAGAGCCCTCATCCAGGCCTTCCCCAGCCTCCAGGACTGGGCCATGTTCTTCCTCAGCCTCATTGCTGTCCGACTCTGCTGCCAGCTCTGCAGGCTGCTGGCGGACCACAACAAGGAGTGGGATTTGGGGGTTCTCCGAACTGCACAGAATCTTAGCTAGAGGTTCTCCCGAACCCCTTCTGACTGTCCCCTTCCCGTCCCTTCCCACCCCTCCCCTTCCAGGACTCCTCATGCACCCCATTTTGGCTCCCAGGTAAGTGCAGGGACGCCTCCTAGGCCCAAAACGGGGCCTGGGGGTGCGGTGTGGCGCCCCTCCCCCGCAGCCTGTTTTAGTTCCCAGGAGGCTCCAGGGAGATCTACTAGGCCCAAAACAAGATGCTGGGGGGTGCAGCACGCCCCCCCCAGCTCCTTTTCACTCCCAGGGGGGGTGCAGGGAGGCCTACTAGGCCCAAAACAGGACACTGGTGCGTGTGGTACCCCCCCCACAGCCCCTTTTCACTCCCGGGGGGGGGGTGCAGGGAGGCCTACTAGGCCCAAAACAGGGAGCAGGGGCGGCAGCATGCCCCCCCCCCGGCCTCTTTTTGCTCCCAGGGGGGTGCAGGAGGCCGAGTGCTGCCTGTCACACCCCCTGGCCACACCCACCCAGCCATTAGGGCAGAGAACCGGTTGTTAAATTATTTGAATCCCACCACTGGATGCAAGCTTGATTTAATTTATTTGATTGGATGTGGTTAGTTTTTTTTTGGTTAGGACTGCTTCCACAGAAGTTATTATTATTGAAAAATAATTATTATTATTCCGCAACAGTTGTAATGCAGTGATTTATGACAGGGTATCTCAACAGCAGCAACTTAATTGTGCATTAATTATTACTATGGTTTGCCGTGCAGTCACAGCCAGATGTTCAGGTCAAATTTGGCACTTTTGTCCGTCTGTCGAGTCCTTCTTAAGGACCTGGGATAGGTAGACGTTGATGTTTTGTGATGTTAGAGGTACAGGTAGTCCCTGACTTACAGCAGTTCATTTAGTGACCGTTACAAAGTTACAACGTCACTGAAAAAAGTGACTTATGACCATTTTGCACCCTTATGACCATTGCAGCATCCCTATGGTCATGTGAATAAAATTCAGAAGCTTGCCAACTGACTCATATTTATGACGGCTGCAGTGTCCCGGGGTCATGTGATCAACTGTTGCCACCTTCCGACAAGCAAAGTCAATGGGAAAGACAGATTCACTTAACAACTGATTTGCGATCAGTGGTGGGTTTCTACTGGTTTGCCCTGGTTCGGTATTGGCAGCGGGAGGCTCTGCCCATCCGCCTGGACATTATCACAGATGCTCTGCGCATGGACAGAAGGTGTTAGGGAATGGCTATTGTCTAACTGGTTGGGTTCGCAATATATATAAACCATCAATGCATGTTTGCAGTCAAAATGTAATGTATAACTTTAAGACTGTAATGCTGTATTGCATCATACTGTATTCTGATTGGCTAGATCTGTACCCAATGTACTTAAGAGGAAGCTTGAATCATTTTTCTTATTACATTACTATTGTTATCTCTGCTCCTCTCTGCCTGTTCTATCTGCATGATCACTGCTTGATCGTTGCTACTTGTTGTTTTTCTACTGTTTTACTGATTGTTTTACTGCTGTACTTGTTCCTGTTTGCAACTCCAAAAAGAACTGTCTTATTGCATATGACTACAACAACTGGTAAGAAGACTTTGTTCTTGGAATATCCCTGGACTGACAATTTAACTATCTTTATCTGTGTATGACCTGGATTGTTTATTGGACTTTGCTTTGCTTTTTCCTAAAAGTAAAAGAATATCACAACTCAGTGTGTCTGTGTTATTGACAGTGCTTATTCACAATCACTCTCAGCCGTTTCTCATGTGCACAACAGTGGTGGGTTCCTCCTGGTTCGGCCCAGTTCTCCCGAGCCGGTAGCGGTGACGATATGACGTCACCGAACTGATTCTCCCCCCCCCACCCTCCGCACCCTCCCCACCCCCCGCATTATTCTTACCTTTTATTTGGCCCCACCCCCAATCTATTGCTGCCTCCTGAGTCCCTTTTGCAATTGAGTGAATGGGGATTTTGTCAATGCCGATGGGGTTCAAGGGATGCTCCAGTTGTTTTGGGATTGCACCCAAGGGACCTATGACAATTGGTACCATCTTTGCTTTTCTTTTGCTGCAGTCGTGCTATTTCTATTTGCAGGTCTTTGTATTTTGTTATCTTCTCCAATTCCTTCTCTTTTATTTTGCTGTTTCCAGATACTGCCCTCTCTTTATATATATATATCATATAAAACCTGCCCGTATCCCTCAAAGAGCAACTTTGGGAGGTGTGAAAGGGATGCTAAGGACTCTTCTACCTACAAAGGGGATGATTAAAAACACAACAAACCAGAATATTTTCTGTCGTTCCTCCCCCACCCCCCACCCCCACCCTGGTTATTTGGCAAGCAAGAAGTTTTTAGACTCAGTTTGTTCATCTTGTGGAATCTTGTCTTTACATCCGTTTATTCTTCTACCACTGTCTGGCTGCTCCGATATGCTAATCAGTGTGTAAGTATATCCTTTCAAATAATTATCATATATTATACTCTGCTCATCTCTGTATAATTTCCTCATCTGCATAATCGTATTTGACTTCCTTATGAATGTAAAAACCATCTTACCTTGGGCCAGTTAATCTTCATTGATTGAATATCAAATTCATTTGAATATGTTAGCTAAAGCTTTATCGCCACACTCCACCCCAAAGAATCGGGTGGGTGGGTGGGGGGTGGAAGGATGGAAGGAGACAGAGAGAGAGGAAGGAAGAAGAGAAAGGAAGGACGGAAAGAAAGAGGAACAGAGAGACGAAGGAAGGGGAAGAAAAAGGAGAAGGAAGGAAGGAGACGAGAGGAAGGGAAGGAAGGGAAGAGAAAGAAAGAAAGACAAAATGTATGAGAAATAGATGGAAAAAAGAATGGCAGTTAAGGAGAATGGGAAGAAGGACATAGGAAGTGAAGGAAGGAAAGAGAAAGAAAGAAAGACAAAATGAATGAGAAATAGATGGAAAAAAGAATGGCGATTAAGGAGAATGGGAAGAAGGACATAGGAAGGGAAGGAAGGGAAGAGAAAGAAAGAGAGAGACAGAAAGAGGAAGGAAGAAGAAAAGGGAGAAGATGGAAAGAAAGAAAGGAAGGAGACAGAGGAAGGAAGAAAGGACAGAAAAAAAGAAAGAAAGAAAGAAAAAGGGACAGAGAGAGGAAGGAAGTTGAAGAAAAAAGAGAAGACGGAACGAAAGAAAGGAAGGAGACACCGAGAGGAAGGAAGGAAGGAAGAAAAAGAAAGAAAGAAAGAAAGAAAAAGAAAGAAAGAGGGACAAAATTTATGACAGATAGATGACAATCCTCTGTCTTGTGCTATTTACACACAAGCCCCCTGACTCTACTTGAGCTCCCTCTTGGATATATCTGAAGATGCAATTCTAATACTGGAAGTGAGCAAGCTTTTTGGGGGTGATACCACGCTCTCTGCTTCTTTCTAACAGAGTTCAGCCTGCAAGGATCTCAGGAGGCATTTGCAATGTCACAATGGCTGCCTTTACACAACTTGCTTAACCAGGTCGGTTAAAGAGCGAGTGGCTGCATTTGTATGACGAGCAAAATTTTGTTAATTGTAACTCCGGTTTAGTTGCTTTTTCATCTCTTCCCCACATTGGCCATACAGCAGCCACTTTAGTGAGTTGAGCATCTTGTAGAAACTCAGAAAACGGGTTAATTTAGTTACCAAATTGAAAGTTTTGAGCCAACACATTTACGATAGTGATTCCAAAAAAAAAAAAAAGTCAATTGTAGCACCCTGCCCTTTCATACAGGTAGTCCTCGACTTACAATGGCTCATTTTTTTTTTTTTATTTGATTTATATGCCGCCCTTCTCCGGAGACTCAGGGTGGCTTACAATGCGTTAAGCAATAGCCTTCATACTTTTGTATATTTATACAAAGTCAGCTTATTGCCCCCACAAACTGGGTCCTCAATTTACCTACCTTAGAAAGGATGGAAGGCTGAACCTTGAGCCTGGCAAGATTCGATCTTACTTTAATTGCAGACAGCTGGTGTTAAATTACAGAGCTCTGTCTGTTGAGCTATCTAGGCTCATAGTCAGTCATTTAGTGACTGTTCGAAGTTACCACACAGTGGTGGGTTCCTCCCAGTTCGGCCCAGTTCTCCCGAGCCGGTAGCGGTGACGATATGACGTCACCGAACCGGTTCTGCCCCCCCGTCCCCCCCCACGTTATTCTTACCTTTTATTTGGCCCCACTCCCAATCTATTGCTGCCTCCTGAGTCCCAGCTGATGGCTAGAGGGAAAAAAAAATGTTTAAACTCTTGCAGCGGGGATTCAAAGGGCCGCCTTACAGCTGATCAGTGTTAAAAGAAAACAAATGAGTAGACCGGTGCCTGCAAAAATACCAGAGTAGACCAGTGCCTGCAAAAATAAATGGATAGACCGGTACAGCTCTGCAAACAGTTAAAAGCCTGGTAGACCAGTACCTCTGCTAAATCCTAAATAATTGTCACATGACCATCAAGCCACGCCCACAAAATAAGCCACACCCACAGAACCGGTAGTAAAAAATTTTAGAACCCACCCCTGTTACCACGGCACTGAAAAAAGTGACTTATGACCGTTTCTTACACTTACGAACCATTGCAGCATCCCCATGGTCACGTGACAACTGGCTTGACAACTGGCACGTATTTATGACGGTGGCAGTGTCCCAAGGTCATGTGATCCTTTTGCGACCTTCTGACAAGCAAAGCCAACGAGGAAGCCAGATTCACTTAACAACCGTGTTACGAACTTAACAACTGTAGTGATTCAGTGATATGAGCCCCGGTGGGGCGGTGGTTAGAGTTCAGTATTGCAGGCCATTTCTGTTGGCTGCCTGCAATTTGGCAGTTCAAATCTCACCAGGCTCAAGGTTGACTCAGCCTTCCATCCTTCCGAGGTGGGTCAAATGAGGACCCAGATTGTTGGGGGCAAGAGGCTGACTTTGTAAATCGCTTAGAGAGGGCTGTAAAAGAACTATGAAGCGGCATATAAGTGCTATTGCTATTGCTAGCAACACACCCCTGGTTGGAAGGGACTTTGGAGGTCTTCTAGTCCACCCCATACTCAGGCAGGAAACCCTGCCTATAGCATTTCAGACAAATGGTTGTCCAATCTCTTCTTTAAAACTTCCAGTTTTGGAGAATTCGCAACTTCTGGAGGCACGTTGTTGTCCCACTGTCTAACTGTCAGTTCTAACTGTCAGGAAATTTCTCCTTAGTTCTAAGTTGCTTCTCTCCTTGGTTAATTCATTAATTACAATTGCTACCAACCTGCCTTCCATTGAGGACCTGTATACTGCATGAGTCAAAAAGAGGGCTGTGAAAATATTTACACACCCCTCACATCCTGGACATAAACTGTTTCAACTCCAACCCTCAAAATGACGCTATAGAGCACTGCACACCAGAACAACTGGACACAAGGACAGTTTTTTCCCAAATGCCATCACTCTGCTAAACAAATAATTCCCTCAACACTGTCAAACTATTTACTAAGTCTGCACTACTATTAATCTTCTCATCGTTCCCACCACCCATCTCCTCCCACTTATGACTGTATGACTGTAACCTTGTTGCTGGTATCCTTAAGATTTATATTGACTGTTTCCTAATATGATTTGATTGCTTATTTGTTCCCTATGACTATCATTAAGTGTTGTACCTTATGATTCTTGACGAACGTATATTTTCTTTTATGTACTCAGAGAGCGTATGCACCAAGACAAATTCCTTGTGTGTCCAATCACATTTGGCCAATAAAAAATTCTATCTATCTATCTATCTATCTATCTATCTATCTATCTATCTATCTATCTATCTATCTATCTATCTATCTATCTAATTTCCACCCATTGCTTCTTGTCCTGCCCTCAGGTGCTTTGGAGAATAGCTTGCCTCCCTCTTTGTGGCAGCCCCTGAGATATTGGAAGACTGCTGTCATGTCTCCCCTAGGCCTTCTTTTCATTAAACTAGACATACCCAGTTCCAGCAACCGTTCTCTATATGTTTTAGCCTCCAGTCCCCTCATCATGTTCTTCTTGTATTGTTATTATAATACTGTACTATACTGTACTATACTGTACTATACTGTACTATACTGTACTATACTGTACTATACTGTACTATACTGTACTATACTATTACTATTACTATTACTATTACTATACTATACTATACTATAACTATAACTATTACTATTCTATACTATAACTATAACTATACTATACTATTACTATTACTATACTATACTATAACTATAACTATAATTATAACTATAACTATAACTATAACTATAACTATAACTATAACTATACCATACCATACTATAACTCTAACTCTAACTCTAACTCTAACTCTAACTCTAACTCTAACTATAACTATAATAATAATAATAATTTTATTTCTATACCGCCCTTCTCCTGAAGGACTCAGGGCGGTGTACAGCCAATTTAAAAACACAAGACACAACAATAATTAAAAATTAAAATAATTAAATAGATTTGGCCGATTTAAAACCCCAAAAATTTAAAATACCCCAATTTAAAATTATTAAGTTGATAGCCCGGCCTGGCGGAACAACGGGGTCTTCAATGCGCAACGAAACACCCGGAGGTCGGAGATCTTGCGTATTTCCAGGGGCAGTTCATTCCACAGGGCTGGGGGTCCCACAGAGAAGGCCCACCCCCTGGGTGTCACCAGCCGACATAACTTGGCTGATGGCACCCTGAGGAGACCCTCTCTGTGGGAGCGGACTGGTCGGTGGGAGGCTATTGGTGGCAGAAGACGGTCTCGAAGGTACCCAGGTCCTATGCCATGGAGCGCTTTAAAGGTGGTAACCAACACCTTGAATCGCACCCAGAAGACCACTGGGAGCCAGTGCAGCTCGCGCAGGAGGGGTGTCACGCGGGCAAAACGAGTTGCGCCCATAACCACCCGCGCGGCCGCATTCTGGACCAGTTGGAGCCTCCGAGTGCTCTTCAAGGGGAGCCCCATGTAGAGAGCATTACAATAGTCCAGCCGGGAGGTGACAAGGGCATGAGTGACCGTGCGCAAGGCGTCCCGGTCCAGAAAGGGTTGCAACTGGCGGATCAGGCGAACCTGATAAAAGGCCCCCCTGGCCACGGCCGTCATATGCTCTTCTAAAGACAGCCGTGCATCCAGGAGGACACCCAGATTGCGAGCCCTCTCTGTGGGGGGCAAAGATTCACCCCCAATAGTCAGCGATGGCACCTGCTGACTATATCGGGACGCCGGCAGCCACAGCCACTCGGTCTTGGACGGGTTGAGTCTGAGCCTGTTCCTCCCCATCCAGACCCGCACGGCCTCCAGGCAGCGAGACATCACATCAAGGGCATCGTTGGGGTGGTCTGGGGTGGAGATGTACAGCTGAGTATCATCAGCGTACAGATGACACTTCACCCCAAAACCACGGATGATCTCACCCAGTGGCTTCACATAAATGTTGAACAGAAGGGGCGAGAGGACCGACCCTTGTGGCACTCCCCATGCGAGATGCCTCGAGGTCGACCTCTGCCCCCCTGCCAACACGAACTGCGAGCTGTCGGAGAGGAAGGAGGAGAACCACCGCAGAACGGTGCCCCCTATTCCTAACCCTCTTAACCGCCGCAGCATGATACCATGGTCGATGGTATCAAAAGCCGCTGAGAGATCTAATAGGACTAGGACAGAGGAGCAACCCCTGTCCCGAGCTCTCCAGAGATCATCCACCAACGCGACCAATGCCGTTTCTGTGCTGTGCCCCTGCCTGAAGCCCGACTGGCACGGGTCTAGATAGATAGCTTCATCCAGGTGCCCGGACAGTTGTCGTGCCACCACACTCTCAACAACCTTCGCCACAAAACGAAGGTTGGAGACCGGACGGTAGTTAGCTAATTCAGCCGGGTCCAGGGAAGGCTTCTTGAGGAGGGGCCTCACCACCACCTCTTTCAAGGCGGCGGGAAAGGCACCCTCACTCAGAGAAACAGTTATAATCCCCTGGAGCCAGCCTCGTGTAACCTCCCGGGAGGCCAGTACCAACCAGGAGTATGGTATACCATACCATACCATACCATACCATACCATACCATACCATACCATACCATACTACCCTGTTTACCTGAAAATAAGACATCTCCTGATAATAAGCCCAATCGGGCTTTTGACCTTATGCGCTAAAATAAGCCCTCCCCAAAAATATTTAACGGCATGTACAGCCGGTCTCTGCCATTTCCTCTAGTTAGGGTTAGGGAGACAGAGCTGGAAACCAGGTAAGATGGCAAGAGGAGCCCCATCTCGCTCCACACACCCCAAAATAATAAGACCTCCTTGAAAATAAGGCCAAGCGCTTATTTTGGCATTCAAAAAAATCTAAGACAGGGTCTTATTTTTGGGGAAACACGGGTATACTTATAGTATACTATAAAAAAACGTCCAGTGTTTATGAAGGTTGTGGTGTCCTAGGGTCATGCGATCCCCTTTTGCGACCTTCTGACCAGCAAAATCAATGGGGACGGCAGATCCACTCAAGAATCGTGTTACTCACTGAACGACCATAGCACTTCACTTAGCAACCGTGGCAAGAAAGGTCGTAAGTAACATGGGGCTAGAAACTCACTGAACAACTGTCTCGCTTATCCACGGAAATGTGTGGGGCTCCATTGTGTCCGTAAGTCGAGGACCATTTGGAAAGGACATCGCTAAGGGCCTTCGCAAGCAAGGTCTTCTCTACTCCGGCTTCAGAGCCAAAAACCCCCGCCCCCCTCATTTTGTCTCCTTGTCCCGTCCCGAAGATCTGATTTGGAAATCTGCTGAGTTTCTGTCTCTCCTCCCTATTCCTCTCCATCTCCACCCCCAACCCAGCCTTACACATTGTTATAAATTTTATAGTTTGACATGCTTTTAATTGGATTCCTTGTCGACTTCTGTCCTATCTTACACTTGTGCCTTCCCGACACATGTTCGAAAGGCAGTTTACAAACAAATGCCCTTAATTAATATTAATATCTATCCAAAGGAAGGGGTCTTTGTCTCCCACCTCATCCGGGTTGATCCAGGGCTAATCCGGAGGCAGTCCGGACTCCGGCAGTTCCGCTCTGAACCCTGTCATCAATTTGCAGACGAGGCTGGGCTGATAGGAATCTCCTAATCACTACCGTCTTTCCCCAGCCTGCGTGCGGGAGATAGGGACTTCGCCGTATTTAAATTTGCAGCGCCGGCTTCTTTAACAGGGGCAAAGAGTAGGCAGGACACAAAAAAAAAAAAAAAGAAAAAAAAAGAAAAAAAAAGAAAAAAAAAGAAAGAAAAGGAACCAAACATAAAACAAGAATCACATGCACACACAGACAGGTTTCCAATCTCCAGTAGGGAAACACGGTTTGCACTGGGAAATGAGAATTTGCATCATCCGGTCAACAGAAGTTAGGTTTTCCACTACAGGTAAGTCCTCGACTTACGGCTACAACTTACGGCCCAAAATTTCTGATGTTAAGTGAGACATTGGTTAAGGTTTGCCCCGTTTTATGACCTTTCTCGCCACTGCTGTTAAGTGACTCATTGCGTCAGGGTTCCAAGTCACGCCCCCCCCCAACAAAAAAAGATTCCGAGGCTTGAAGTTCCTCAGAGTTCCATTTTATTAGAGATGTCACATTGGCACATCTGGGAAAACCCGAATCTGAAAGCTTTCAGGTTTTCCCCACCCAAAAGAAAGTCCAAATCCCTTCCCCTGCACCCACATGTCCATCACATGGTCCAATCAAAGCACCGTCCCAACTGGAGATGCCTCCCAGCCACACCCCTCCAGGTGCAAGGCAAGATGTCCTTGACTCTCTGAGAAAGGAATGTTATTATGACTACATATCACCCCTGCTCCATACAATCCCCCCTCCCAGTTTCCCACAGCAGTAAATGTGGCAGGCCTGAAGGCCCAATGCAAAAGATGGCTTCCCGGCCTGACACACTGCAGTTTGCAAGTTAGTAACCCGGTTGTTAAGGGAATCTGGCTTCCCCCTTGACTTTGCTTGTCAGACGATCGCAAAAGGGGATCGCATGACCTTGGGACACCGCAACAGTCATAAATATGAAACCAGTTGCCAAGCATCTGCATTTTGATCACATGATCGTAGGGATGCTACTAAAGTCGTAACTCTGAAAAACGGTCATATAAGTCACTTTTTTCAGGGCTGTTGTAATTTTGAACCGTCACTAAACGAGTAAGTTGAGGACTACCTGTATAGCCTGGAGTGCTTTCTGATGTGGAAAGTTGTTTTTATTTATTTATTGTTTTTGCACATTTTTAGACTTTAGTTTTAGTTTTTAGTTTTATTTGATTTGTATACCGCCCTACTCCCGAAGGACTCAGGGCGGTGAACAGACACAGGATAAAAAACATAAATACAAAATTTAAAACTGAATAAAATCGAATTAAACAATTTGGCCGAAGACAGATTTAAAACACCCCAATAAATTAAAAACGAATTAAAATTTACATTTTAAAAAGGGAAAACAGTTAGGCTAGGCCAGTCTGATGGAATAAAAAGGTCTTGAGAGCGCGGCAGAAGGTGCGTAGATCCGGGATCCTCCGTATCTCCGGTGGGAGCTCATTCCAGATAGTAGGTGCCCCCACAGAGAAGGCTCTCCCCCTGGGGGCCGCCAGTCGACATTGTTTGGCCGACGGCACCCGGAGGAGCCCCTCTCTATGAGAGTGTACCGGCCGGTGGGAGGCTACTGGTGGTAGCAGGCAGTCCCGTAAGTAACCAGGTCCTAAGCCATGGAGTGCTCTAAAGGTGGTAACCAAGACCTTGAAGCGCACACGGAAGACCACCGGGAGCCAGTGCAGCTCGCGCAGAAGAGGTGTTACATGGGAACGCCATGTCGCTCCCATAATTACCCGCGCGGCCGCACTCTGCGCCAGTTGGAGCCTCCGAGTGCTCTTCAAGGGGAGCCCCATGTAGAGAGCATTGCAGTAGTCCAGGCAGGAAGTGACGAGGGCATGAGTGACCTCATGAGTGAGACTTTGAATAACTTTATCATCACTTTAAATGTACACTAATCGGCATACATTAAAATGAAATTTCATTGCATACAGCTCTCAAAGGGTCTCCACCTCTAATATACACTACATAAACATGACTAAATAAATAAATACAAAATTATGTATATATCCACATATATTATATGACACAGAAAAACAACATAGTCTAGTTCGGATATATACACGCACATGGGGAATATTGTGAGCTTACCAGACGGATGGCCTAGGGCAGTGATGGCTAACCTTTTCCGGACCGAGTGGCCAAAGTGCGTTCGTGCACACCTGAACCCCCAAAATGCAATGCGTGCATGCTCTCTGCGCATGTGCCCGCCCCCTGCATGTGTCCCCCCATGCGTGGCAGAGACCCGAAGACCAGCTGGCTGGCGAGAAGTGCGCACATGAGCAGCGGAGCTGAACTGGGGCGACGGTTCACGTGCCCACAGAGAGGGCGCTGCGTGCTACCTCTGGCACGCGTGCCATAGGTTCGCTATCACGGGCCTAGGGAACAAAGCGGTTACAGAATCTGGTAGTCCTGCTAGAAATAATTCAAAACCCCCTCCCAGAAAAAGACTATAAAGTGGGTGTGTGGGGTCTCTAACAATGCATTGAGCTCTAAGCACATAGGGCTTATAAGCAGTATCCTGAATAAAGGAAAGCGAGCTTCCTATAATCTTCTCCACTGTCCTTACCACTCTCTGTATGGACTTTCTATCTGAAGCGCTGCTGCCACCAAACCAAACAGGGATGCAGTTTGTTAAAATGCTCTCAATCGTGCCTCTGTAGAAAGTGGCCAGGACAGAAGGAGAAAGATGTGCTCTCCTCATCCGATACAGGAAATGCACCCTTCACTATGGATGACGTGTTCAGATTGTTAGTTATCTGCACCCCCAGATACTTACTACTTTTTTAAAAAAAATATTTTTATTGTTTTCATATAAACATATTGAATAGAGTGCAATTGACCTGGCATTCCACTTGCCATGAAACAAAGGTAAAAACAAACTAACATATAAACTATTGTAAATAGTGCTAGTACTCTATCTATCTATCTATCTATCTATCTATCTATCTATCCATCCATCCATCCATCCATCCATCCATCCATCCATCCATCCATCATCTGTCTGTCTGTCTGTCTGTCTCTCTCTCTATATATATCCATCCATCAATCATCTATCTATGCATCTCTCCCTCCCTCCCTCCCTCTCTATCTATGGTTGTCTGTCTGTCTATATCTATCATCTCTGGGGGTCTGTCTGTCCATCCGTCCATCCATCCATCCATCCATCCATCCATCCATCCATCCATCCATCTATCTATCTATCTATCTATCTATCTATCTATCTATCTATCTATCTATCTATCTATCATCTATTTATCTATATTCATCCATCCATCTATCTATCTATCTATCCATCCATCCATCATCTGTCTGTCTGTCTGTCTGTCTGTCTGTCTGTCTGTCTGTCTGTCTGTCTCTCTCTCTCTCTCTCTATATATATATATATATCCATGCATCAATCATCTATCTATGTATCGCTCCCTCCCTCCCTCCCTCTCTATCTATGGTTGTCTGTCTGTCTATATCTATCATCTCTGTCTGTCTGTCTGTCTGTCTGTCTGCCTGTCCCTCCTTCCGTCCATCCGTCCATCTATCTATCTATCTATCTATCTATCTATCTATCTATCTATCTATCTCTCTCTCTCTCTCTCTCTCTCTCTCTCTCTCTCTCTCTCTCTCTCTCTCTCTCCCTCTTCCTCCCTCCCTCCCAGGGTCATGTGATCCTCTTTTGCAACCTCCTGACAAGCAAAGTCAAGAGGGAAGCCAGATTCCCTTAACCACCGTGTTCCAGGTAGTCCTCGACTTATGACCATAATTGAATCCCAAAGCCCCATGCAATTGGGAAAGAGTAGAACAAGCCATGAATCCTTAACTCGTCCATCAGCGTCCCAAGTTAGGCATGCTTTTAACCCTGGGCCAATCAGGGAGATGCCTGGACTGATTTCCCCCCCCCTTCTTCTCCTTCTCCTCCTGAATGTCCTGGGGTAGGATGGTAAGAGGGAGCATCTCTTTAGCACCAACCTGGTAACGAAGGCCACCTCCTATTAATTGCTCTGACAATGATAAAGGAAGACTCCGAAACGGCTATTTGTCTTCATGTAACCTCGTGCATCATCGCAAGATAAATGAAAACTCATTTTCTCCTGATTCAGTCTAATTTTTCAGCTCCCCCGCTGCCCCCTGGGCACATGGTGGAAACCATCTTCGCTTTGGCCCCACAAAATTGCAGAGTCTAGGATTCAAAGGTCAGGAGGAGGACAAGGTTTTTCCCCCCCACCCCCAAACCTTATATCTTCTGCAGCAACCTGGGGGTGGAAGCCTAAAGTGGGGAAGTCCCCACCCCATTTATCATCATGTTTTTTCCCCCCCCAGAAAGGTAGCGACCAAACTCTTGACAATTGTTCCTGGCTTCAGGTTGTTGCTAACAATGAGGTCTTCTACTAAAGTTACAAAGATTTGGAAAAGCTCAAATGGCAAATGAAATCTTCAAACAGACGGAATTGGTAGGCAATGAGAAACTCTGAGTATCCTAAACCACGACAAATCCAAATATGCTAGACAATTTCTGGAAGCCTGGCGCTCAGTCAAATCAACCATCAACGGGCACACAGGGATAAACAACATCTACACACCATTCTAAAGAGACAATCAAAAAGCTAAAAAGGAAACCAAAAGAGCAGAACACAGCCTCTCCAGTCGCCAACGTTCAGATAAGCAGGGATTAACACCAGACCAACAAAGCAGAAAGCAATATCCCAATCAAGGAACTACCAACTCAGACAAACGACAAAACGGCAAACAACAAGCTTGGTGGTTGAAGTATCCCCTCAAGCCAGTGTTTCTCGACCTCGGCAACTTTACGATGTGTGAATTTGAACTCGAGTCCACACATCTCAAAGTTGCCAAGTGTGAGAAACACTGCTGTAAGCAAATCACACACATGTGTAAATTTTTCCAGTTATGCAAGCAGCAGGTGCAGCAACAGGCTTATTAAGTTTTAGAATTCTCACAATACTTAGGACTTCAATCATTTCTGCTAGATACTAGCACTTAACTTTCATTTCAGTTCTACGGCTAAATTTATCGCTATCAATCCAAAACAATTTTTTTTTCAATTTCTATCGAAAATGCCCTATGTCTTCTGTGCTTCTTGTAGTTTTAATTACCCCTTGCTCTCTTTTGCAACTACAGTATTAACTGCGGCAAGGAAGGTCGTGCCATGAGGCAAAATGTGCTTAATAACTGTCTTGCTTAAAAACAGAAATTTTGGGCTCAGTTGTGGTCATTAGTCGAGGACTACCCAGAGGTGGGCTGCTGGGGGTTCGCAGGGGTTTGGGAGAACCTCTAGCTAAGATTCTGTGCAGTTCGGAGAACCCCCAAATCCCACTCCTGGTTGTCCCCACCCACCCCTCCCCTCCCCTCCCAGAAGCCCCCACACGGCCCGTTTTGGATGCTGGTAAGTGCAGATTGCGCACGGAGGCTCGGGAAGGATGAAAAATGGGCCTACTGTTCAGAAAGGCCAGAAATGGACCCATTTCTGGCCTCCAGAGGGCCACTGGAGCCTGGGGAGGCCGTTTTCCCCAAATGGGTCCGTTCTGGACTTCCGGAAGGCCCGTTTTTCACCCTCCCCAGGCTCCGGAGGCTTTCCCCAAGCCTCCAAGAGGGCGAAAATGGCCTCCCGTGGGCAGCAGAGGCCCTCCGAATGCCGGAAACCAGCCCATTTCTGGACTTCCTGTAGGCCCATTTTTTGCCCTCCCAGAGCCTCCACGTGTGCCCTGCACTTACCTGGCATCCAAAACGGGCCATGTGGAGACTCCTGGGAGGGGAGGGGCAGGGTGGGTGGGGTCAACCAGTTCTTGGAACAACCAGTTCAGCGAATCAGATTAAAATTAACATCAGATTCGCCGAACTAGTCCGAACTGGCTGAATCCCACCCCTGGTCGTAAGTGTGAAAAACGGCTTGTTTTTGCAGTGCTGTTGTAACTTTCAATGGTTACTAAATGAACTGTTTTAAGTGGAGGACTGCCTGTAATTATATTCTTTTCTTTAATCAGAGCAATCAGTTTAGACATCAACTTTTGCAGCCCTTCGTCCATTGTGGGCATCAAAGTATCCTTCCAGTGACATGTCAGCATTGGCACGTGAGTCATACATTCTCCGTCACTGTGCTAGTGGGATACGGAGCAGCCCATGATATATTCATAAAGACTTCGATGTTGGGGGAATCGGGCAACACTTAGGAAGATGGGAGAGCCTTTATTGTTAAAGAGACGCATTGTTCAAAGCCCAGGAGATTTTGATTCTATCTGACACATTCATTTTCTTCCCAGAGACACACTTTTGTTTTTCCCATCACAATAGCCGTTCTCTACAATTGAAGAAATAGACTGTGGCCCTGCTTTCATTTCCTAGATGATAGGAGGAGGAAAGAAGAAGAGGAAGAGGAGGAGGAGGAGGAGGAGGAGGAGGAAGAGAAGGAAGAGAAGGAGGAGGAAGAGGAGGAGGAGGAGGAGGAAGAGGAGGAGAAGAAGGAAGAGGAGGAGGAGGAGGAGGAGGAGGAAGAGAAGGAAGAGAAGGAGGAGGAGGAGGAGGAGGAAGAGGAGGAGAAGAAGGAAGAGGAGGAGGAGGAGGAGGAAGAGAAGGAAGAGAAGGAGGAGGAGGAGGAGGAAGGAGGAGAAGAAGGAAGAGGAGGAGGAGGAAGGGAGGAGAAAAAGGAGGAGGAGGAGGAGGAGGAGGAGTAGAAGAATTAGAATTAGGAAGAAGAAGGAGAAGGAGAAGGAGAAGGAGAAGGAGAAGGAGAAGGAGAAGGAGATCATCTTGATTGTAGGGTCCATTTTCCAGAAACTGTCCAGCCATTAGGCTGCAGTAAGAACCTGAGCAAAATTGGCTCGAGAAGATTACATTTCTTCCTTTTGCAGCTTGGGGAACAAAGTGAAATACAGGTACAAATAAAAGTACTCCTCCATTTAGGACCACAGTTGAGCCCAAAATTTCCATGGCTAAACGATGCAGTTGGTCTGCGAGTGAAGGAGGACTGGGCTTTCCCTGTTTCTTCAGCATTACATGTCACTGCCCGCCCAGAATCAAAATCAGGAGATTCACCGACTCGCCTTGGCAATCTTGTCCCTCATTTAATGGCAGGATACCACGTTATTGCCATGAAAGCGCCTGAAATCATGTCCCCTCCCCCCCCCTTTTTTCCCCTTCTACAAAAATGTTCAAAATCACTTCTGGTTCGTTAAACTGAGAATTGAAACAGTAAAAAAAAATAAAAATGCAAGAAAGTTTTTGTACCTTACAGATGATCCTCACTTAACAGCTGCTCGCTTAACAACCATTTGAAGTTATGACGGACCCTGCCACAGAAGGTACTGTATTTTTCGCTCCATAAGACACACTTTTTTTTTTCTTCCCAAAAGTGGGTGGAAATGTCTGTGTGTCTTATGGAGCAAATATGAGCGACAGGCAGCAGTAGCGAATGGTGGCAGCGATCCCCGCCACCTGGAACAGCTGATCGGCGGTATTCTGGGAGGCCGATCAGCTGCTCAGCGGTGAAGGTTCCAGCATTCCCTGGCAGAGGCAGCAGACATGGAGGAGGCAGCAATGGCAGCGTTTCTGGTCGGCCAGGTGGCTGATCGGCGGGACTACGGGAGACTGGGATTCCACCGTCGTTCCGCTTACTGATGGTGGATGCAACGGAGCGGAGCCCTGACAATCCACATGCTGGGTCTGTGATAACATGCTGGAGCTGACCAGGCTGTTTGCTGTTTGCTGCAAGGATGCTAGCCAGATGAATACTGGATGGACGCTGGGAGGCAGAGGCAGATTTTTTTGGTCCAGAATGCGGCCGCGCGGGTGGTTATGGGTGCAACTCGTTGCGCCCACGTGACACCCCTCCTGCGCGAGCTGCGCGAGCTGCACTGGCTCCCAGTGGTCTTCCGGGTGCGATTCAAGGTGTTGGTTACCACCTTTAAAGCGCTCCATGGCATAGGACCCGGGTACCTTCGAGACCGACTTCTGCCACCAATAGCCTCCCACCGACCAGTCCACTCCCACAGAGAGGGACTCCTCAGGGTGCCATCGGCCAAGTTATGTCGGCTGGCGACACCCAGGGGGAGGGCCTTCTCTGTGGGAGCCCCAGCCCTGTGGAATGAACTGCCCCCGGAAATACGTAAGATCTCCGACCTCCGGGTATTTCGCTGTGCTCTGAAGACCCTGTTGTTCCGCCAGGCCGGGCTATTAACATAACGTTTTAAATTGGGGTATTTTAAATTTCTGGGATTTTAATTGGAGCCTAATTATTTAATGATTTTAAATTTTATATTGTTGTTTTGTCTGTGTTTTTAAATTGTCTGTACACCTCCCTGAGTCCTTCGGGAGAAGGGCGGTATAGAAATAAAATTATTATTATTATTATTACTATTTTTACTTTGGTTTCCATCAAGAAAAAAAACATCAAAAAACAAAACCATCCAGCATTTGCTCATCTTAAAACCACAGAATCCATTGATTTATCCCCAAATGCTACCCTCCAAATAGACTCCTGATCTGGCGTAAGAGAATAATAGAGCTGGAAGGGGCCTTGGAGATCTTCTAGTCCAGGGGTGGGCAAATGTGGCTCTTGTACAACCTGTGGACTTCAACTCCCAGAATTCCTGAGCCTCAGGAATTCTGGGAGTTGAAGTCCACAGGTTGTAAAAGAGCCACATTTGCCCACCCCTGTTCTAGTCCAACCCCCTATTCAGAATAATAGAATAATAGAGCTGGAAGGGACATGGAAGGTCATCTAATCTAACCCCTTGCTCAAGGGAGAAACCCTATACCCGTGATGGCGAACCTATGGCACACGTGCCACAGGTGGCACGCAGCACCCTCTCTGTGGGCACGCGAGCCATTGCCCCAGTTCAGCTCCGCCGTGCATGCATGCACACCTCCTGCTAGCCAGCTGGTCATCAGGTCTCTGTCGCGCATGCGGGGGGATGGGGCGGGTGCGGGGGGGGGCCCACATGTGTGGAGGGAAAGGGCATGTGGGGGGGGCATGTGCATGCTTGGGGATGAGGTGCGTGTGGGGAGTGCATGCATGCGTGGGCACTGCATGTCTATTGCATTTTGGAGATTCGGGCTCTTTCGTACACATGCTTTGGGCACTCGGTCCGGAAAAGGTTAGCCATTTATTTATTTATTTATTGGTTCGATTTATATGCCGCCCTTCTCCGGAGACTCAGGGTGGCTTACAATGCGTTAAGCAATAGCCTTCATACTTTTGTATATACCTGCTTAGTAGGGCTTTTGGCCCCCCCAAGTGGTGTTCTTTTTTATACAAAGTCAGCTTATTGCCCCCACAATCCGGGTCCTCATTTTACCTACCTCGAAAGGATGGAAGGCTGAGTCAACCTTGAGCTTGGTGAGAATTGAACTTGCAGTAATTGCAGGCAGCTGGTGTTACTTAACAGTGCTTTAGTCTGCTGCGCCACCAAGGCTCTGGTATAGCCATCACTGCCCTATACCATTCCAGACAAGTGGCTGTTGTGTCTTTTCTTAAAAGCCTCCAATGATGGACCACCTACAATTTCTGAATGCAAGCCGTACCATTGGTTAATCGTTCTCAGTTAACCTTGTTCTTGGAATTCTCAGTCAAACAAGCCAGGAAGCATGGGTGAAATCCAGCAGGTTCTGACAGGTTCTGGAGAACTGGTAGCGGAAATTTTGAGCAGTTCAGAGAACCAGCAAATGCCACCTCTGGCTGGCCCCAGAATGGGGAGAGAATGGGGATTTTGCAATCTCCTTCCCCTGGAGAGGGGTGGGAATGGAGATTTTGCAGTATCCTTCCCCTGCCACGCCCACCGAGCCATACCACACCCAGCAAGCCACGCCCCAGAACCG
The DNA here is from genome assembly GCF_059756535.1 of Pantherophis guttatus. NCBI lineage: Eukaryota > Metazoa > Chordata > Lepidosauria > Squamata > Colubridae > Pantherophis > Pantherophis guttatus. The sequence continues at coordinate 340,661,675 of NC_142063.1, forward strand.
GTAGTAAAAAAAATTGGATTTCACCACTGCCGGGAAGCCTGGGGTTTGTAGTCCCCGCGTACCTGGAAGGTGCTCTATTGAAGTACATGTTGGTAAACCAAAGAAGGGAACTGAGCAGCCGGAAAAAAACCTATTGGAACCCCACCCCCATTACCATCCTGGCCATTATGGGGGACGAACGGGCGGGCGTAAGAGGGCACAGCAGCTAATCTCAACAATGACATTTGTCTTCCTGAGCGAGGAGGAGAGGAGGCGGAATAATTAAGGGGGACGGAATGGTGCCCCTCTTGAATTATCGGCCCCCTCCTCTTTCTGATCGCTCTTCACCCGTGAGTGGAGTTAATTGTCATGCAATCATTTGCATGTCAATGACAGCAGCGAGGCAAGGAATATGCTCTTCAGATGGTCAACCGTAAAAAAAGAAGGATGGATGGATGCCAGATTGCGTGGCCAGGAACTGTGGGCATCTCCTTTTCACCCCGGATGAGACCCGTCATCTATTTTAGGGCACAAACGCTTCTGGAAGCTTCAGGCGGGAAAAATATGGACTGTCTGTATTGACAGATTTGAATTTTGATCATCCAACAAATTAATCCAGAGGTAAGAAACATTTAGCTAAGAAAAACAAAATGCACAGGTACAGTACATGTGGTACTTCACTCAACAGTAGTAATTGTGAGAGGGATCTTGGAGTCCTAGTGGATAATCGCTTAAATATGAGCTACCCGTGTACTGTAGCTGCCAAAAAAGCCAACACAGTTCTGGGCTGCATAAACAGACTGATAGAATCAAGTTCACGTGAAGTGTTAATACCACTTTATAATGCCTTGGTAAGGCCACACATGGAATACTGCATCCAGTTTTTGGTCGCTACGGTGTAAAAAAGATGTTGAGACTCTAGAAAGAGTGCAGAGAAGAGCAACAAAGAGGATTAGGGGACTGAAGGCTAAAACATATGAAGAACGGTTGCAGGAACTGGGTATGTCTAGCTTGATTAAAAGAAGGACTAAGGGTGACATGATAGCAGTCTTCCAATATCTCAGGGGCTGCCACAAAGAAGAGGGAGTCAAGCTATTCTCCAAAGCACCTGAAGGCAGGACAAGAAGCAATGGGTGGAAACTAATCAAGGAGAGAAGCAACCTAGAACTAAGGAGAAATTTCCTGACAGTGAGAACAATTAATCAGTGGAACAACTTGCCTCCAGAAGTTGTAAATGCTCCAACACTGGAAGTTTTTAAGAAGATGTTGGGTAACCATTTGTCTGAAGTGGCGTAGGGTTTCCTGCCTAAGCAGGGGGTTGGACTAGAAGACCTCCAAGGTTCCTTCCAACTCTGTTACTCTATTCTATTCTAGAGTTCTCACTCGAGGCTTTAGAATAGAACAGAGCTGGAAGGGATCTTGCTCAAGCAGGTTGGGCTGAGAGAGAGTGACATGTCATGTTGTACTTCTGCACCCAAGCGTTTCTCAGGACAAGGAACACAGGTGCTCTCAGGACCCTTTAGATGTTCTTCTCTCTCTTTTACCAAAAACCAGAATTCTTCTCCCCTCCCCCCCTTTTTTTGGAAAAGGGACTCTGTCTGGAAACTGCAGGAAAACATTCTATAAACATTCTATAAAACGATGCTTCTTGGTCATTTTTCTTTTATCAAGAAAGAGAGAGGAGGGGGAGCGAGAGTGAAGAGAGAGAGAGAGAGAGAAGAGAGAGAGAGAGAAGAGAGGGAGGAGAGAAGAGACAGAGAGAAGAAAGAGTAAAGAGAGACAGAGAGAGAGGAGAGAGAGAGAGAGAGAGAGAGAAGAGAGAGAGAGAAGAAAGAGTAAAGAGAGAGAGAGAGAGAGAGAAGAGAGACAGAGAGAAGAGAAGAGAGAGAGGAGAGAAGAGACAGAGAGAAGAAAGAGTAAAGAGAGACACAGAGAGAGGAGAGAGACACAGAGAGAGGAGAGAGAGAGAGAAGAGACAGAGAGAAGAAAGAGTAAAGAGAGAGAGAGAGAGAGAGAAGAGAGAGAGAGAAGAAAGAGTAAAGAGAGAGAGAGAGAGAGAAGAGAGACAGAGAGAAGAGAAGAGACAGAGGAGAGAAGAGACAGAGAGAAGAAAGAGTAAAGAGAGACACAGAGAGAGGAGAGAGACAGAGAGAGAGGAGAGAGAGAGAGAGAAGAGACAGAGAGAAGAAAGAGTAAAGAGACAGAGAGAGAGAGAAGAGAGAGAGAGAAGAAAGAGTAAAGAGAGAGAGAGAGAGAGAAGAGAGACAGAGAGAAGAGAAGAGAGAGAGGAGAGAAGAGACAGAGAGAAGAAAGAGTAAAGAGAGACACACAGAGAGGAGAGAGACAGAGAGAGAGGAGAGAGAGAGAGAGAAGAGAGAGAGAGAAGAAAGAGTAAAGAGAGACAGAGAGAGAGAAGAGAGAGAGAGAAGAAAGAGTAAAGAGAGAGAGAGAGAGAGAAGAGAGACAGAGAGAAGAGAAGAGAGAGAGGAGAGAAGAGACAGAGAGAAGAAAGAGTAAAGAGAGACACACAGAGAGGAGAGAGACAGAGAGAGAGGAGAGAGAGAGAAGAGAGAGAGAGAAGAAAGAGTAAAGAGAGACAGAGAGAGAGAGAAGAGAGAAGAGAGAGAGAAGAGAAGAGAGAGAGGAGAGAAGAGAGAGAGGAGAGAGAGAGAGAAGAGAGAGAGAGAAGAAAGAGTAAAGAGAGACAGAGAGAGAGAGAAGAGAGAGAGAAGAGAAGAGAGAGGAGAGAAGAGACAGAGAGAAGAAAGAGTAAAGAGAGACAGAGAGAGAGAAGAGAGAGAGAAGAGAAGAGAGAGGAGAGAAGAGAGAGAGAGAAGAAAGAGTAAAGAGAGACAGAGAGAGAGAAGAGAGAGAGAGGAGAGAGAGGAGAGAAGAGAGAAGAGAGAAGAGAGAAGAGAGAAAGAGAAGAAAGAGTAAAGAGAGAGACAGAGAGAGAGAGAAGAGAGAGAGCGCAAGCGAGCATCGTTAGAAACATTGGTCCAAATTGCTCGGCGGTCTGCCTTTCTTTTAACGCTCACCCTAGCCAAAGAGCGCGCCGTAATTTGCATACATTTAAATGCTCATTTGCACATGTTAATTCAAGAGCTGTCGACCTCCCCATCGGGAGGGGTGGCGCCCTTTGACCTCTTCCAATCTGGAGCAAAGCGATTGCAGCCAAATGCTGTTTTTTTTTTTCCCCTTTCTTCCTTCTCCGTTCCCATCGCCTCTTGGAAGCGGGTGCCGTAAACGGGCGACACCGTTAATCGGCAGCCTACTGTGCTTTAAAGACATTTAATTTTTCATCCTTAAATACCAAGCTGGGCTGGCGTCTCCCGTGGCCTGCTTCATCCCCCCCTCCCCAGCCTTACTTTCCACAAAGATGGCAGGAACCACGGGGATGAAAAATGTGGACGTGAACTTCCTCGTGCCGTGAAAAAAAATACACGCCTGTATAATTTGTGGATTCCTCCCCCCCTCCCCAAACAGCATTGATTTTTTTAGGATCTTGGAAAAGCCACCCAGGTGGTCTGAGCAACCCCCCCTGTTCAAAAACAAAGAGCAAAAGAAGAACAATGAGGGGGAAAAAATACCACCGAAGGATGGCTAATGATGAAATTTAACAGCTCCCCGGCCGCACACCTGGGGTCTGGCCTGCTGAATGGAGGGAGGGCTGCCAGTGTTTCATCTTTTTATAACCTTGTCCTTGTCTGGACATTGAAGGTCCTTCTGCCACTAGCCATAATCTATGGCTGTCCCTGGAAAGAGCAAGCAAGGCCTGTCTCCACCTGTTTCTCCCGCGAAAGCAGCATGGATGTTGCAGACGGTTCGCTGAAGCAGCTGAGAAAAACATCCTTATGGAGGGACTCGGTTTTGCAAAACGGCATCCGCTTTTGGTCGCCACTGTGAGAATCAAACAAACAAACAAAAAAAAACCTATTGATGTATTAGAATCATGAAGTCCTATGGATGATAGCAGGCCCCAGAAGAAAGAGAGACGAGCCAAAGTTTTCAGCTAGGATGGTTTCAAAATGTACCAGAACTATTTGTAATCCTGCTGAGCCGTTGCTAACTGTGAAACATGTTTTTTGCAAAGCAGGCACTTGTATGGATACGTTTAAAACAGGGAGAATGAAACCGTTGGAAATGAGGAACTGAAAGTAATGTACACAGGTCAGTGGTGGGTTCCTCCCGGTTCGGTCCGGTTCGGCCGAGCCAGTAGCGGTGATGATATGATGTCACCGAACCGGTTCTCCCCCCCACCCCCCCACCCCCCTACGTTATTCTTACCTTTTATTTGGTCCCACCCCCAATCTATTGCTGCCTCCTGAGTCCCAGCTGATGACTAGAGGGAATAAAACTGTTTAAACTCTTGCCGCGGGGCTTCAAAGGGCCGCCCTACAGCTGATCAGTGTTAAAAGCAAACAAATGAGTCGGGTCGTAAGTGCGAGGACCTTCCAGAAATGACTCTGACCAGCTAGCCACGCCCACCTAGTCACATGACCTCCAAGCCACACCCACAAAATAAGCCACGCCCACAGAACCAGTAGTAAAAAAATTTAGAACCCACCCCTGACACAGGTGTTTACGGAAAGTGACAGTTAGTGAAGTTGTGAAGTGTGTATGTGGTTAGAGAAGAGTATAAAGCAGGAGTGAAATGCTCCCGGTTCGGACCGGATCGCCCGATCCGGTAGCGATGGCGGTGGGTGGTTCGGAGAACCTGTAGCAAAAATCCCTGACCCCCCCATGCCCAGCTGAGCAGCGTGATCATCAGAGGTTTTATTTATTTATTTATTTTTAAAAGCATTTTTTCTTCGGCCGAAAAAATGCTTTTAAAAGTAAAAAAAAAAAGCCTCTGATGATCGTGCGGCTCAGCTGGGATCGTCAGAGCCTTTTAAAAGCATTTTTGTAGAAAAATGCTTTTAAAAATAAAAAAAAAAGTTTTGGACTGTTGCCTTCTGGCAGAAGATACAGAACAATTAAAACTCGGACCACATGTGTTCTGAATAGTTTTTATCCCAGAGCTATAATTGCACTCAACCATGAATTAAAGGGCCACCATCAGTGACCTGTTGGACAGCATGACTTGGTCTGGTGTGTGGATGGTTTAGGTGGTTTTAGGGGTGGGGAATTTGTGGTGGGTGGGAGTGTGTCTGGGGATTGTCATCTGAGTTGGGTCTGGTCTCTGGGTGTTATGTGAATTTCGTTGTATGGGTATACTGTGTATACACGTACAATGACAATAAACTATTTATTTATTTATTTAATCTGAACCCAAACCCTAACCTGAACACTAATCCTAACTCTAACCCTAACCCTAACCTTAAAAAGAAGCAGAAGCAGAATCCTAACCCTAAGCAGAAGCAGAATCCTAACTTTAACTCAGTGGTGAAATTCACATTTTTTTACTACTGGTTCTGTGGGCGTAGCTTAGTGGGCGTGGTGTGGCTTGGTGGGCGTGGCTTGGTGGGTGTGGCAGGGGAACAATAATGCAAAATCTCCATTCCCACCCCACTCCTGGGGGAAGGATATTGCAAAATCTCCATTCCCACCCGACTCTGGGACCAGCCAGAGGTGGTATTTGCCAGTTTTCCGAACTACTAAAAATTTCTGCTACTGGTTCTCCAGAACCTGTCAGAACCTGCTGGATTTCACCCCTGCTTGAACTCTAACCCTAAACTTAAGCAGAAGCAGAAGCTGAACTCAAACCCAAAGCCTAACCCTAACCCTAATCCTAAACAGAATCCGAACCCTAACCCTAACCCTAACCCTAACCCTAATCCTAACCCTAAGCAGAATCTGAACCCTAACCCTAACCCTAACCCTAAGCAGAAGCCTAACCCTAAGCAAAATCCTCACCCTAACCTTAAGCAGAAGCCGAAGCTGAAGCTGAACTCAAACCTGAAGTCTAACCCTAACCCTAAGCAGAATCCGAACCCAAACCCAAACCCAAACCCTTCTCATTACCCTCTTTTCATACTTTGCCTATATAGCTCTTGTCATCCTGCATAATGCCTAGGTATCAGTAGTGGTTTTCACTTACCTTCGCTACTGGTTCGGAACTGTGAGCGCACGCAGAGCATCCGTGATGACGTCCGGGTGGATGGGCGGAGCCTGCCGCCGCCACCACTACTGGTTCGCCGGAACCGGGGCGAACCTGTAGAAACCCACCACTGCTAGGTATTATATACAATGGCCTAGGCCCTAGGGAAAGTATATACGTATTAAAATAACACAGACATGTCATCCTTTGCCTAAAGTATGATAGATTCTATAGATTTCCTAGGCCAGTAATGGCTAATCTTTTTGCCGTCACGTGCCAAAAGCGGGGGGAGCGTGGGGGGTTGCGTGTGCGTGTGCCCACATCCATAATTCAATGCGCCCCACCCTCCCGCACATGCGCATGTAACCCCCCACACTTCCCCCTGCTTTTGGCACACGATGGAACGGTGGGACCGGTAGGCCCGTTTTCCCCCCTCCCCAGGCTCCAGAGGCTTTCTAGGAGCATGGGGAGGGCAAAAACAGCCTTCCCCATCCTCCCGAAGGCCTTCTGGAGGCCAGAAACAGCCAGTTTCCCGATTTCCGGTGGGACCGGAAGGCCTGAAAATCAGTTGGCTGGTGCGCGCATGCACGCTGGAGCTGAGCTAGGGCAACCCTCGCGTGCCCACCAATATGGCTCCACGTGCCGCCTGTGGCACCCGTGCCATAGGTTCGCCATCACGGTCCTAGGCATTCTAGGAATGCCAGCTTTTCACACATTGCTGGTAACAGATCCATCTTCCCTCTGGAGCTTGACCTCCCATGACAGGACCTCTTCCTTGAGGAAGGGGAATGAGGTGGTGGTGGGTGGGTTTATATTTATATTTTTAAAGGAGCCTGGTTTAGCTCAACAGACAGAAGCACTGTTATTAAGACCAGCTGCCTGCAATTTCTGCTGGTTCGAATCTCTCCAAGGCTCAAGGTTGACTCAGCCTTCCATCCTTTCTAAGGTAGGTAAGTTGAGGACCCAGTTTGTGGGGGCAATAAGCTGACTTTGTATAAATATACAAAAGTATGAAGGCTATTGCTGAGCACATTGTAAGCCGCCCTGAGTCTCCGGAGAAGGGCGGCATATAAATAAATAAATAAAATAAATAAATATATAGTCCACATGTAACGATCACAATAGGGGTTGGCAACGCAGTCACTAAGTGAAGCAGTCGATAAGGGAAACAGCGACTGTCCTCATGATCTTCCTTCAAATTTCCTTGGCTGTACAGACCTGAAAAGACCTGACCCACTTTTTACTTGTTTCGTGATGGAGGTAGGACAAGGTGTGGCTTTGAACGCCTGGCGGCGGCTGCCATTTTGACTTTTTTGACCCCTTTCTTGCAGATGCCCCTGTCCAGGTTATTTACAGTTATTTCAAATAATGGGAGGGAAGGGATACGGTTGGGTGCTGCGCTGCGCTGATCTACTGGGGCTGTGCTTGTCCTTAATTGAGGGTTAGTGTGATTTATTGAATTTATCCTGCTGAAATCAGCCATTCAGCTCTTTGGCCAAGATTAGCTGAGTCAAGGTCTTCTCCCACTCCCCACCTTTGCAGGCCATAAGACAAGCTTGTGAGCATACCGTGAAAAAGGAAGCTGGGATCCACCGACTATATCCAGGTAGTCCTCGACTTACGACCGCAGTGGAGCCCAAAATTTATGTTGCTAAGTGGGACAGTTGTTAAGCGAGTTTTGTCCCAGTTTTTTTTTGCCACCGTTCTTAAATTCTGTCACGTGGCACTCATTTTTTTTTTATAAAAGTTTTTTATAAACAAACAAACATACAAACAAACAATTTGTCCTTACTCATTCAGTGTTTCATCTGAGTGCATATTTTGGGTCTCTTACTCCCTCCTCCATCATTTTCATATCATATTTTTATCATACCTTTATATTTTCATTGAGATTGTTACATCATTCTTCCCAAATTTCTTATCTTTATATTAATTCATCAATTACCTAAATTTTTACATATCTCTCTTCTCTAACCAGTGATATAATTGCCCCCATACTATGTGGCAACTAACTTATGATGGTGACCCTGTCCCGTGTCCCGGGATCATGGGATTGATTGCCTTTATAAAAAATATTTTATAAAAAATAACTTCCTTTTCAATAATGACTTTTAATATTTTTTTTATTGTTTTTACGTTTCCGTGGTTTTATTCAATTGTTGTATGCCAACCAGGGTCCCTTTTTGTGAGATGGGTGGGTATCAGTGGAGGGATTCAGCCGGTTCAGGCTGGTTTAGGCAAACTGGTAGTTAAATTGTTGGCTGGCCCTCCCCTCCCTGCCTCTCCTTTTCCAGGAGTCCCCACGTGCCCCATTTTGGCTCCCAGGTAAATGCAGGCAGGCCTACTATGCCCAAAATGGGGCACAGAAGGGCGTTGTGCGCACCCCCCCCCCCCGCAGCCCATTTTCGCTCCCAGGAGGCTTCAGGGAGGCCTCCTAGGCCCAAAACGCGGTGCGGGGGGGCGGGGGGGCTTGGCACCCACCAGCACCCCGTTTTTGTTCTGGGGGGGCGGGGTCAGGAGGTCGAGTGCTGCCTGTCACACCCCCTGGCCCCACCCACCATGGCCACGCCCACCCAGCTGGTCATTAGGGTAGAGAACTAAATTATTTGAATCCCACCACTGGTGGGTATATAAATGTAATTAATAAATAACCAAAAATAAATACTTCTCTGGGGTTGGGGGCATTGGTGGGGTTCAAATTTTTTTACTACTGGTTCTGTGGGCGTGGCTTGGTGGGCGTGGCAGGGGAAGGATACTGTAAAATCCCCATTTTCTCCCAATCAGCTGGGACTCGGGAGGCAGAGAATAGATGGGGGTGGGGCCAGTCAGAATTTTTACTACCGCTTCTCCGAACTACTCAAAATTTCCGCTACCGGTTCTCCAGAATTGGTCAGAACCTGCTGAAACCCACCTCTGGTTGGGGGTTGAACTAAAAGGCCTCTCAGGCCCCTTCCAACCGTATGATTTCATGAGGTGATGCTCTTTGGCATATACACAGGTAGTCCTGGACTTAAAATAGTAAATCAAGGACTACCTGTATACAACTTTGCGGCTTTATCTGGGAGAATTTGGGAATTGTAATTTATGCAGTTAAAACTACCCATCTAAATCATTATTGGTTGATTGTTCTAACTGTCTGGAAATTTCTCCTTAGTTCTAGGTTGCTTCTCTCCTTGATCAGTTTCTACCCATTATTCCTTTTCTGGCCTTCAGGTGCCTTGGAAAATAGCTTGACCCCCTCCTCTCTGTGGCAGCTCCTCAAATATTGGAAGACTGCTATCCTGTCTCCCCTGGTCCTTCTCTTCACTAGACTAGCCCTGCCCAGTTCCTGCAACCGTTCACCGTATGTTTTAGCCTCCAGTCTCCTAATCATCCTGGTTGCTCTTCTCTGCACTCTTTCTAGAGTCTCACTTTTTATAGTGTCATGACCAATTTTTTTATTCATTCATTCATATGAAGAACGGTTGCAGGAACTTGGTAATGTCTAGTTTAATGAAAAGAAGGACTAGGGGAGACATGATAGCAGTCTTCCAATATCTCAGGGGCTGCCACAAAGAAGAGGGAGTCAAGCCAGTGGTGGGTTGCCCCCGGTTTGGACCGGTTCGTAAGAACCGGTAATAAAACCAGCGGGAGGCTCCGCCCACTGATCTGGACGTCATCATAGGTGATCTGCGCATGCGCAGAAGAGCGTGTGGGCGCGATGCGAAGCAGTAGTAAACGTAAGTAGAACCCACCCCTGAGTCAAGCTATTCTCCAAAGCACCTGAGAGCAGGACAAGAAGCAATGGATGGAAACTAATCAAGGAGAGAAGCAACCTAGAACTAAGGAGAAAATTCCTGACAGTGAGAACAATTAATCAGTGGAACAACTTGCCTCCAGAAGTTGTGAATGCTCCAACACTAGAAGTTTTTAAGAAGATGTTGGATAACCATTTGTCTGAAGTGATGTAGGGTTTCCTGCCTAAGCAGGGGGTTGGACTAGAAGACCTCCAAGGTCCCTTCCAACTCTGTTATTCTATTCTAAATTCAGAGACCGTTAGATGGAATGATGGTGCCAAATGAGGAGACATACGACTGGCCCTCATCGTTGCCGCATCCCCACAGTGATTGTGATTCAATCGTTTAGCAACTGGCCCACAATTATGAGGTCACAGCATCCTTCCATCAAGGGATAACCATTGGTAACGTCCTTTCCCAGTTTCCAACCGGCAACGTCATTGGGGAAGCCAGCAGGACATCGTCAATGGTGACCACGCGACACTGTGTTTAAGAACCTTGTGGGATTCGCTTAACGACAACAATTGGGACTGCTGTCATCCTAAGTCACTGTGTGATGTCGTATGTTACATCCACGTTGATATTGCGTGTTACTGTACATCGACGTTGCTCCGAGAGTTTCAATTACTGAAATGAAGCGAGGATTCCTTAGTAAATTCTCTCAATCTTTCCAAGAGGCCATTAAATTTATTAACTCCTAGTTAGAGATTCATTTGCCTTCAAGCCCCAGTCTCTATCTCCCTCCCTTCCAATCCTGAGAATAATGTTTATACGGTATAAATCAAAAACAGGGCTTAAACGAAAAGGTGGCTGCTATCTCAAACATATTTCATGTTTCATCCATCGTATGATTCCATCGGTCTCATCCATCAGTTACTCATCCCGAGGGGTGGTTTGTTGCCTTTAGGAAATTAATTACCTGTAGTAAGACAACAATGCGGTAATAAAACAATAGTAAGGCTAATAAATGATTGTGTAAAGTCCCCTCCCTGCCTTTCTGATCTTTTGTTCTTCTTCAAAGCAGAGCTCCAGAAGCACTTGAAGACTCTGAGCGCTGAAGGGCTGTTTTAAATACAGGTAGTCCTCGACTTACAACAGTTCGCTTACCGACCATTTGAAGTTACGACGACTGATTCTTATTTATGATGGTTTCAGTGTCCTTGGGCAACCTTCTAAGAAGCAAAGTCGATGGGAAAACCAGATTGACTTAAGAACCATGTTACTGACTTAACAAGCTGAAGCGATTCATTTAACAACGGTGGCAAGAAAGGTCGTAAAATGGGGCAAAATTCACTGAACAAATGTTTCACTGAGCAACAGAAATTTTGGGCTCAGTTGTGGTTGTTAGGATATGGTTTGAGCCTAACAATTTGTCCAGGCAATATATGTGTTCTGTGACTTTAATATGGATATGTATTGTGTGACTTTAAAGTTTTACTGCTGATTCATTGTAATGCTGAGTCATGCTGTAATTAGATAATCACTAGTTGTAAACGTATTTAAGAAAGGTACTGTAACGTATTCAGTTGATGATAAACTACCATTGTGTGAGGAGTTGCTACCATTGTGCTATCATCGTTGGATGGATCTGCTACCATCGTGGTTTGTGAACCAGAGTGAGCTTGTTATTCTAACCAACTACTGTTTGTGTGGTAAGAAGAGTTTTTGTATCACTGGACTGATTTAACTGGAAAAACTTGGATTGATTTAAAAACTATGAGATTGTTTTTTCACTATAAAGTAAGCTTTTGATAAACCAGTTTGCACCTCTCTTATTCATTGCTCTCAGCAATGTTTCTTTGTGTTCTACACTCTGCTGGTTGGTAACACAACAACAATATCCTTAACAGTGGTCATCTGTCTACCTGTACTTTGAGACTCACCAAAGTTTCCAACTCTGCGGCCAACATCAACATTATAACCACCAAGTTGTCTTCAACCATGAGATCTAGAAACTTTATTTCTCTTGCTCTCTCTCTCTCTCCCTCTCCCCCCCGCTCTCCCTCTCATCCCCCTCCCTCTCTCTCTCCCCCTCTCCCTCTCTCCCTCTCATCCCCCTCCCCCCTCTCTGTTTGAATTAAGGCTGCAATACAAAATTCCCAACTCAACATTGGGGCTCAATTGTGGTTGTAAGTCGATCACTATGTGTACTCACTTCCTAAACTCAGGGGCTACCACAAAGAAGAGGAGTCAGTCCAGTAGTGAAATTCAACCAGTTCTATCTGGCTCGGGCGAACCAGTAGCGCCAGTGGTGGGAGGCTCCGCCCACCCACCCGGATGTCATCACATCCCATTTTGACCCTCTGAGCATGCTCAGAGGGCTCTGTGCATGTGTGGAGGAGGCGCATGTGTCCATAGCGCGTGCGCTCACATTTCCGAACCGGTAGCGAAGGTAAGTGAATTTCACCCCTGAGTCAGTCTATTCTCCAAAACACATGAATGCAGGACAAGAAGCAACGGATGATAACTCATCAAGGACAGAAGCAACCTAAAACGAAGGAGAAATTTCCTGACGGTGAGAACAATAAACCAATGGAATGGTTTGCTTGCTTCCGGAAGTCGTGGGTGCTCCATCACTGGAATCCCAAAGATGCTTTTTCTGGAGGCAACTGGACTTCCTTGTTTTTCTTTGAAGACATTTCAAAGAAGCATCCTTTAGTCAAGAAGGCTCCACACCAGTGGTGGGTTTCAAAGTTTTTTTACTACCAGTTCTGTGGGTGTGGCTTGGTGGGTGTGGCATGGCTTGGTGGGCATGGCTTGGTGGGCGTGACAGGGGAAGGATACTGCAAAATCCCCATTCCCTCCCCACCCCACTAACCTGCTCTGGGAAGGAATCAAACTCCCCCCTCTTCATTTCCCCAAATAAAATATTACTCATAAGAAAAGGCTCCCAGAAAAGCAAGGAAAAATCAAGCTGTTAACAAAGGAACCTGCCTGAGGCTCATTCCACATTCCTGCCAGCTGCATAAAGGAAACTTTGTAAGAAAAAAACAGCTACCGGTGCTTAGAGATAATAGAAAGTGGAAGCCGGAAGTTCGGCTCCATTTACAAGCAGGCAGAAAACTCATTCAAGACAGGATATTTCACAATGGAAATCGCCCAAACCTTTTTAGAAATACAAAGCCCATGTTGCACAAACCCCAAAACTTCAAAAACATAGAACCATATAAGAATCCCTCCTCTTATCCAGTTTGTTGTTCAGCTGACCCAGAAATGAACTGTTGAATGTCACTTCGCTTCTGCAAGTAAAAACCTCCTTCCAGCAGCTGCTTCTTGGCTTGTCAATTTAAAGCGATGGCGTCTTTCCCCCCCCTTCTTCTTTGCCAAGAGATCTCCCCACTGAAAAGCGAGCCCTGGTTTTTTCCTTCTAGCCGATCAGCTGGGAGACTGGGAGGCAGCGAATAGATTGGGGGCGGGGCCAGGCAGAGGTGGTATTTACCGGTTCTCCGAACTACTCAAAATTTCCACTACCGGTTTGCAAGAATCGGTCAGAACCGGCTGAAACCCACCTCTGCTCCACATCCATTTGCACTTTTCAGATGACCCTGAGGACACAGTTAAACTTCCAAATGGTCTAAATGGACTTTCTAAAAGGATGCAAATGACCCACTGTCTGCAAGGAGTATAAATCCTTCCGTTTCCCTGCCATCCAGTCAGAGCTGAGGAAGCTTCTTGGATGAGAAGCGAAACGTCTTCAAAAGAAAAACCAGAAAGTCCAGTTGCCTCCTGAAAAAAGCAACTTTGGGACAACCATGACTTGGATGACTGAGAAACTCCATAGGCATCCATCAGTGGGGAGTTTTTAAGAAGAGGTTGGACAGCCATTTGTCTGAAATGATATAGGGTTTCCTGCTTGAGCAGGGGGTTGGACTAGAAGACCTCCAAGGTCCCATCCAGCTCCGTTATTCTGGAAATGAAAGACAGACTCCCTGTTTTAACAGAGGAAGGTCCCATTGGTGGCTCTTTTATTATTCCAATTGGCACGCACGACTCTAGGCACCATAACTCACTGCCTTGATGACGAAAGGCAGCAGTTGCTCTGGAAAAAGGCTCGACAGTCACCCCACGGGCAATGCCAGGCTGCGCCCCTTCTGCCATCCGCTAGTTAACCGGCTAATTTCTCCACCTCCACCCATTCCTCTTTCGTTTCCCCGAGTGAGTCTGAACAGGAAATTTATGGCAGCGAGAATCTGCTACAGGCAATCTCTAATAAAGTGCTCTTTCACCACCATTTGTTTAATTGGTCACAGAAGAGAAGGAAAAGCAGGCACCACGGCAGAGGCTCACAATGGGGAGAGCAGAGCCTCCTTCACATTTAGGGGTGAAAAAATGGAGAGAAAAAAAATCTCCCTCTCTCCATCCCATCCCATTGTCATTACAATCTCCATCCCATTGGGGTCATAGGGATTGGGTATGTCCAGTCCAGAGGTGGGTTTCAGCAGGTTCTGACCAGTTCTGGAGAACCGGTAGCAGAAATTTTGAGTAGTTCGGAGAACCAGTAGTAAAAATTCTGACTGGCCCTGCCCCAGGGGTGGGTTCTAAATTTTTTTTACTACTGGTTCTGTGGGCGTGGCTTATTTTCTGGGCGTGGCCTGATGGTCATGTGACAATTATTTAGGATTTAGCAGAGGTACTGGTCTACCAGGCTTTTAACTGCTTGCAGAGCTGTACCGACCTATCTATTTATTTTTGCAGGCACTGATCTACTCATGTATTTTTGCAGGCACTGATCTGCTCATGTATTTTTGCAGGCACTGATCTACTCATGTATTTTTGCAGGCACTGGTTTACCCATTTATTTTTGCAGGCACTGATCTACTCATTTATTTTCTTTTAACACTGGTCAGCTCTAGGGTGGCCCTTTGAAACCCCTTGGCAAGAGTTTAAACAGTTTTTTTCCCTCTAGCCATCAGCTGGGACTCAGGAGGCAGCAATAGATTGGGGGTGGGGCCAAATAAAAGGTAAGAATAACGTGGGTGGGGGGGGCAAAACTGGTTCGGTGATGTCATATTGTCACCGCTACCGGCTCGGCAGAACTGGGCGGAACCGGGAGGAACCCACCACTGCCCTGCCCCCATCTATTCTCTGCCTCCCAAGTTCCAGCTGATCGGGAGGAAATGGGGATTTTACAGTATTCTTCCCCTGGAGTGGGGTGGCAATGGAGATCTTACAGTATCCTTCCCCTGCCACGCTCACACCAAGCCACAACCACAGAACCGGTAGTAAAAAATTTTGAAACCCACCACTGGTCTAATCTAATGAAACTGAACATTAAGAAAACTAAGTGTCAGCTTTGGAAGCCATCTTAGGCCGGAAGCTTCCGTGCTGCCATCTTCTCATGCGTGGGAAAGTAGGAAGGGAGATTTAGTAGAGGGGTGGTCTTTAGACATAATAGCATTCTTCCTGTTGGTCAAGGTCAAGCCGATCCTGCATCTGGAGAAGGAGTGGTTGGAGTGATGTCTCGAGATGGGACGGCAGTTGATTGGAGCCTGTGATTGACTGAGGAGTGAGGGGATGGTTTGGGAGGTTTTGATTTACTGAGGGAAAACCCAGACCTCTCAGATTCGGGTTTTCCCAGATGTGCCAGTTTACCTATTCTAGTAAATAGAACTTTGAAAAATGCTTGCTTCAGAGTTTTTACTTGGAGTTGGGGGGTTTTCTGGAACACCGACACTAAGATCATGGCATCCGGCCCTCTCAATTCCTGGCAAATAGATGGGGAAGAAATGGAGGCAGTGACAGATTTTATCTTCCTGGGCTCCAAGATCACCGCAGATGGGGACTGCAGCCAAGAAATTAAAAGACGCTTGCTCCTGGGGAGGAAAGCTATGGCAAATCTAGACAGCATACTAAAAAGCAGAGACATCACCCTGCCAATAAAAGAGCGTATAGTCAAGGCTATGGTTTTCCCAGTTGCAATGGATGGCTGTGAAAGTTGGACCATAAGAAAGGCTGAACACCAAAGAATTGAGGCCTTTGAACTCTGGTGCTGGAGAAGACTCCTGCAAATCCCTTGGACTGCAAGGCGATCAAACCGGTCAGTCCTAGAGGAGATCAACCCTGACTGCTCTTTAGAAGGCCAGATCCTGAAGATGAAACTCAAATACTTTGGCCACCTAATGAGAAGGAAGAACTCACTGGAGAAGAACCTAATGCTGGGAACGATGGAGGGCAAAAGAAAAATGGGACGGCAGAGAACGAGGTGGCTGGATGGAGTCACTGAAGCAGTCGGCGTGATCTTAAATGGAGTCTGGGGGATGGTAGAGGACAGGAAGGCCTGGAGGAACGTTGTCCATGGGGTTGTGATGGGTCGGACACGACTTCGCAATTAACAACAACAACAAGCCTAATGAAAAGAAGGACTAGGGGAGACATGATAGCAGCATTCCTGTCAATCCTGAAGCTGACCTGACCAAAGCCATCTTGGAGTTTCAGTGTTGCCACACTGGAGCTGAGGGATTGGGAGGGGGGATTAGAGAGAGATAGCTGGGGTTTTGTAGCCGAAATAAAATATTTTCTGTTGGGAACCAAGGACATTCTCACACATGGTCAGAGGAAGGAGGAGCAATGTCACCAGGCAACCAGACAGCGCCTTGATTGGACCATGTGTCTGTTTGGGGAGGGGGAAAAAGTTTTATTTTTAATTAGGTGAAAACTGCGGGAACCTTCGGAGTCGGTTTTCACCAGCCTGTGCCAATATGACATATAAATAAATAAAACTATTCTTTGAGGAATCTACCTCATGCCCTCGTCACCTCCCGCCTGGACTATTGTAATGCTCTCTACATGGGGCTCCCCTTGAGGAGCACCCGGAGGCTCCAACTGGTGCAGAGTGTTGCTGCGCGGGTGGTTATGGGAGCAACATGGCGCTCCCGTGTGACACTTCTCCTGCGCGAGCTGCACTGGCTCCCGGTGGTCTTCCAGGTGCGCTTCAAGGTTTTGGTTACCACCTTTAGAGTGCTCCATGGCTTAGGACCTGGTTATTTACGGGATTGCCTACTACCACCAACAGCCTCCGACCGGCCGGTACGCTCTCATAGAGAGGGGCTCCTCTGGGTGCCGTCAGCCAAGCAGTGTCGATTGGCGGCCCCCAGGGGGAGGGCCTTCTCTGTGGGGGCATCCACTATCTGGAACGAGCTCCCCATGGAGGATCCCAGATCTGTGCACTTTCCGCCGTGCTCTTAAGATCCTCCTATTCCAGCAAGCCGGCCTGGCCTAATTTTTTCTCCCCTTTCTTTTAAATTTTTAAACTGAAATTTTAATTTGTTTTAAATTATTGGGATTTTTAATTGTCTTGGGCTAAATTATTTAATTTGGTTTTAATTTATTTCTAACTTTTGTATTTCTGTATTTTATTCTGTGCCTGTTCACCGCCCTGAGTCCTTTGGGAGTAGGGCAGTATATAAATCTAATAAAACATAAAACAAACATAAAACATAAACATACCTGCCTTGGAGTTTTGTTACTTGGAACCCTGACAGGTCCAGTATTTGGGGGGTTCCTACAAAGACAAGGGGGTCAAAGCACCTGAAGGCAGGACAAGAGACAATGGATGGAAACTAATCAAGGAGAGAAGCAACCTGGAGCTAAGCAGAAATTTCCTAATGGTGAGGGCAACCAACAAATGGACTAGGTTGCCTCCAGAGGTTGTGGGTGCTCCCTCACTGGAGGCTTTCAAAAAAACAACTGGACAACCCTTTGTCTGAAATGATATGAGTGCTTGAGCATGGGGTTAGACTAGAAGACCTCCAAGGTCCCTTTGAACTCTATTGTTCTATGTTCTGTGGGGTGAATCTGAGCTGATTTCAGCATTTTTAATCTGCTGGATTTCTGGGAATGGAGAAATAAAAAGAGATTTGATAAATTTGATAATCTGGATTGTGTTTCTTAAAGCTGATGAGTTTGCGAATGCTGGTTTAGATTCTGGATCAAAGGCGCCAGACCTCAGGATACTAACGAAAAATGTACAGGTAGCTCTTGACTTAACGACTGCACAGGTAGTCCTCGACTTACAACCCCAAACGAACCCCAAAATTTATGTTGTTAAGCATGGCAGTTGTTAAGTGAGTGTTGCCCCATTGTACAACCTTTCTGGCCACGGTTGTTAAATGAATTTTGGCAAGTGATTCATATTTATGATGGTTGCCGTATCCCAGGATCACATGATCCCCTTTTGTGACCTTCTGACAAGCAAAGTCAATGAGGGAAGCCAGATTCACTTAACAACGTGTGACTAATTTAACAACGTCAGTGATTCACTTAACAAACATGGCAAGGAAGGTCGTAAAAGGGAGAAAAATCCACTTAACCAATGTTTCGATTAGGTACAGAAATTTTGGGCTCAATTGTGTCGTAAGTCGAGGACTACCTGTACTAGAAAGGACATTTGGGTATCCTGTGCCCAGCGTAACCACTGCAGTGATTCACTTAACAAGTGAGGCAAGAAAGGTCGTACAATGGGGCAAACTAGCTTACTTAACAAATGTCTCGCTGAACAACAGAAATGTTGGGCTCCATTGTGGTCGAAAGTAGAGGACTCCCTATAAGCTTCCTCTTTATTGACCATATGTTGTGGCCCACCAGCGGCCTGCGCGGATTGTTGCTGATCCCGATTACAAGGAGGCTGGTGTGGTGCTGCGCCAGCAGCCTGTGCAGCCGGTGCTCGAGTCGGACAGCGAGGAGGCTGAAGAGGATGTAGTGCCAGAGGCGGGGATTCAGTCAGGGCCTTCAGAACCTCCAGAGGCTCCTTTAAGTGAAGAGGATGAAGAGGAAGAGCCTCTTCTCAATGCACGGGCACGCAGAGCTGCCAAAAGGCAGGAGTGGTTCCTCAGGAGGAGGTCTCCTCGAGAGTAAGGCTTCGGGCTAATTGACCACTCCCTTAGCCTATTTAAGAAAGAATGCAGCTTGCAACAAGCTGCAGGAAACAACTTCAGTTCGCTAATCATCGTGTTGGGATGTCTCTGCAACTTTGCTTCTGGGCTTTATGCCAACTCCAGTAAGACTCTGACTATCTTATCTGTGGAATTCTGGCAGGCTGTTAAGAATGCTTATTAACAGCCGGCATTTGCTAAAACTGTGTTATTTGAGTAAACTAAGTTTTGTTCAGAGTTTGTGTGTGCTGTGTTCTTTGGGATCCGTAGCTGGGGCAGAACATCATATTGCCAAGGGGCCCCATATGGACTCTCGGAAAATTCAAAAAGATGGGTGATTGACAGCCAGACTTTTCTTATGAAGCGTGCCGCCCTGCCGAGCTAGGCATTTTAGGAGGTTCAAGGGAGTGATGGAAAACAACTTCCTTCCTTCGACTCGGAGCCCAAGTTCACTTTCATGATTTATATGGGCCATTCATCCATCCATCCAGCAAATAACATTTCCCTCAGCTCTCATGCTTGCCTTGCCTTGAGCCTTGGATATTATTATTTTATTTTTTTATACACCTTGCCAAAAGGTGCCCTTTGCAGCTGGTTTTCTTCCTTGAACACTCAGCTCACCGAATCCAAGCAGAATTGTTCTTTCCCCCTTCCCCTTTTCCCCCTGGGCATGGCTGGTCTAGTGAAGGGAAGGACCAGGGGAGACAGGAGAGCAGTCTTCCAATATTTGAGGAGCTGCCACAGAGAGGAGGGGGTCAAGCTATTTTCCAAAGCACCTGAAAGCAGGAGAAGAAGCAATGGATAGAAACTAATCAAGGAAGATCCAATCCAGAGCTAATTTCCAGACAGTCAGAACAATCAGTGGAACCAGAGGTGGGTTGTACTTACTTTTACTACCAGTTCGCAACAGGATCGCGCGCGCTTCTACGCATGTGCAGATTGTCCATGACGACGTCCGGAGCCTCCCGCCGGTTTTACTACTGGTTCGCAAGAACCAGACTTAACCAGGGGCAAATCACCACTGAGTGGAACAGCTTGTCTCCAGAAGTTGTGGATGCTCCATTACATGGACTTTTCCACCCTCTAGATTCCAGGTGGAAGCTGCTCACTCATGGATGGGGTAGGGATGATCTATTAGTTTGTAACAGGAGAGAAAAAATGGAAATGGCTAAAAGCGGTTCAGAGTTTCATTTCCTCCAAAGAACAAAGGCCTTCTCCGTTTCCTGCATCTTGGTAGACCCATATTCCATTCCAGGATGAAGGAACCTTTAAACATGTCCACCTGACATGCATGCAATTAAAGGTAAGGATTCGTGGGAGAACATTGAGGAATTTAAAATGAAAAAAAACCTGGCCCTTCTCTCTAATGCAGTGAAGGATGTGTCTTCTCTCTAATCCAATTTCCTAAACAACTAGCTTCTTCCAAATGAATTTTGATCACATTTCTCCAAAGTACTTAAAGGCAAGACAAAGAAGCAATGGATGGAAACTTATCAAGGAAACTTCTCACATTTCTGGAGGCAAATTGTTCCACTGATTAATTGTTCTACGTTTGGCCCAGTATAATTTGTGGAGCCTTCGGTCTTGGGCAGATTCTTCCTTATAGCAATGATGTCTCTAAAGTTCCAACATGAATAGAATTATTCAAGTTTGCTTGGTGAGTTGACTTGGTCTAATAAAGAGAAGAACTCGGGGTGATATGATAGCTGTCTTCCAATACTTGAGGGGCTAACGTAGGGAAGAGGGGGGGTTAACCTATTCTCCAAAGCCCCTGAAGGCAGGACAAGAAGCAACGGGTAGAAACTAATCAAGGAGAGAGCCAACCTAGAATTAAGGAGAAATGTCCTGACAATGAGAGCAATTAATTGGTGGAATGGCTTGCCTCCAGAAATTATGAATGCTCCCACACTGGAGATTTTCAAGAAGATATTGGACAGCCCTTTATCTGGAATGGCTTAGGACCATCTGCTTCAGCAGGGCGTTCGACTAGAAGACCTCCAAAGTCCTTTCCAACTCTGTTATTCTGTATTCTGTAAATGAATGTCTCAGAAGATCTTTCCCTTCAGAGAGTTAAGATCCATGAAACAGGCTAGCTCCGTGATGGCGAGCCTATGGCATGCGGAGCCATATCGGTGGGCACACGAGCGTTTCTGGCCTCCAGAGGGCCTCCGGGGAGGTGGGGAAGACCGTTTTCACCCTCCCCAGGCTCCTAGAAAGCCTCTGGAGCCTGGGAAGGACGAAAAACAGGGCTTCCGGTGCGACCAGAGGTCAGGAAACGGGCCATTTCCAGCCTCTGAAAGGCCTCGGGGGGGGGGAGGCTGTTTTCGCCCTCCTCAGGTTCCTAGAAAGCCTCTGGAGCCTGGGGAGGGCAAAAAACAGGCCCACCGGGCCCACCGGGCCATCACATGCCAAAAGCGGGGGGAGTGCTGGGGGGGGTCACGCCCATGCGTGGGGTGCGGGGTGCATTGAATTATGGGTGTGGGCACATGCGCACCAGTGGTGGGTTCCTCCCGATTCAGTCCGGTTCGGCCGAGTCGGTAGCGGTGACGATATGACGTCACCGAACCAGTTCTCCCACCCACCCCACGTTATTCTTACCTTTTATTTGGTCCCACCCCCAATCTATTGCTGCCTTCTGGGTCCCAGCTGATGAGTAGAGGGAAAAAAACTGTTTAAACTCTTGCCTTGGGACTTCAAAGGGCCGTCCTATAGCTGATCAGTGTTAAAAGCAAACAAATGAGTCGGGTCGTAAGTGCGAGGACTGGTCGTAAGTGCGAGGACCTTCCAGAAATGACTCTGACCAGCTAGCCACGCCCACCTAGTCACATGACCTCCAAACCACACCCACAAAATAAGCCACGCCCACAGAACCGGTAGTAAAAAAATTTAAAACCCACCCCTGATGCACACACGACCCCCCCCGCTACCCCCGCTTTTGACACACGACGGCAAAAAGGTTAGCCGTCACTGGGCTAGCCTTTCCCTCCATGCTAAGAGATTTCTTCCCAGAGAGCAACCAAGCCTTGCTCGCTCTCCGATGGGCTCCGTTAATAAAAACAAAAATTTAAGCAAGTTATTTAAGAGACCGGGGAGCCCGTAAACCCTTCTCCTGCCTCTTATATTTACAGTCAAGGTGGATCCTGTCCCCAGGAATGGATGAAATAGAACCGCGTGCATCCGTACTTGTGTGTATATATATACGCCGTGTACTTTGCCCATCTAATGCGGTGTAATGATGGAGGTGAAGGAGACTTTTCCGTGCCCAAGGATCTCCTAAACAGTGATTTGTGCACATGGAGAATATTATGGCTCTCTCAGGACTTTCCTTGATACTCATTAAGTTTCTTCGTTGCAGCATATTTCAAGGGTTTTAGGCGCGGGAGCGATAAGACTCATTTAAACTGACTTACAGCCCTTGGCTGCGTCAAGCTGCCTTAGTTTTGTTAGTCTCTGAGCATTGTAGAGGTTGAAGGGAAAAAAGCGTGCAAATCCGTGGCTTGTTTTCATGAGGACGGAGAGCAGAAAGGGGCTGGGTAACCCAGGTTTTGTCCACAGTGGCAACTTGAAGACATGTGGACTTCAATGCCCAGAATTCCCCAGCCAACATGGCTGGCTGGGGAATCCTGGGGATTTGAAGTCCACACGGTTTCAAATTACCAAGGTTGAGAAATAGTGGTTATGGGTTTGATTCTTGGTTAAAAAGCTGCAGGTGAGCATTGTTAAGGATATTCTTGGCTCATAACTGATGTTATGGGTTATTGAGCAGAGTAGCCCTTGAGTATGCACATGAAAGCGGCTGAGAGTGAATAAACACAGTTAATATACTGACACACTGAGTTGTGGTAGTCTTTTACTTTTAGAAGAAAGTAAAGCAAAGTCCAATAACAATCCAAGTCATACAAAGGCGATAGTTAAAATATCAATTCAAGGATATTCCAAGTACAAAGTCTTCTTACCAGTTGTTGTCATTACACAATAAAACAGTTCTTCTCGAGTTTCAAACAGGAACAAGTTCAGTATTAAAACATTCAATAAATAATAGAAAGCAACAATTAGCAATGATCAAACAGTGATCATGCAGAGAGATCAGATAGAGAGTAACAGCAAATAAGCAGATAAAATGGTATAGTGTTCTCAAGCCATGATTCAGGCTTCCCCTTAAGTACATTGGCTACAGAGCTTAGCCAATCAGGATACAGAATGATGCAATACAGTCTTAAAGCAATATAATACCTTTTGACAAACATGTATTGATAGTTTATATATTGCCTGACCAACTAGTTAGACAATAGCCATTTCCTAACAAGCATGTCCTTATTCAGTGGTACCTCACTACTCTTCAGTATGTTCAGATTGACTTAGATGAGGGAATGGAAAGGGAACTCATCAAATTTGAAGATGACATTAAACTGGCAGGAATAGTCAAGATAAGGAGAATCCAAGACCTTCGTGCCTTCCGCCGTTCCCTTAAAACTTTCCTTTTTCAACAAGCCGGGCTGGCCTAACAAATCCTTTTAAATGATTTTAAATGATTTTAAATTCGTTTGTCTTTTTAAATTTTGGGCCAAATTGAGATATTTCCTTTTAATCTGTTCTTAATCTATGTATTATGTATTATGTATTTATGTGTTTTTACTTGGCTGTACACCACCCTGAGTCCCTAGGGAGAAGGGCGGTATATAAATTTGAAGTAAAATAAAATGAAAATAAATTATAGCCAATTATCTCTTCTATCCAACTTCTAATTTTAATCCAATATTTTTTCGCATTGGGATGCTTCTCTCTTTGATTAGTTTCCAACCACTGTATCTTGTCCTGCCCTCAGATGCTTTGGAGAATAATTTGACCCCCCTCTTCTTCTAATGTGGATTGGAATAAATAAAACTTTATTACGGTCCTCGACCAGCAATAGACATACAATAAATTAAAAATAATACTGACATTAATCATGAATAGTAACATCCTTGTTATGAAAATACATAATCTCAAATCGTTAGGGTCATTCCCTAATTTACATGAATGGAGAGCCGATAAGTATGTGAGTAAATGTATTTTTCCAATAATTGTTACAGATATCTCCAAAAAATTGGCACCAGTTGACATCTATAATTCTGTAACCAGTTTTTTTTCTTGTGGACATTGCAGTGAGACAGAATTTTGCCACTGCCCACGTGGGAGCCGGATTTGAGTCTTGGAGGAGAAAGCCTACATAAACCGAGGTGGCGCAGTGGTTAGAGTGCAGTACTGCAGCTACTTCAGCTGACTGCTAGTTCAGCAGATCAGCGGATCAAATCTCACCGGCTCAAGGTTGACTCAGCCTTCCATCCTTCCGAGGTGGGTAAAATGAGGACCCAGATTGTTCGGGGGCAATATGGTATTTAGTATACTGTCTTTGGTGTAAGCCGCCCAGAGTTCTCGGAGAGTGGGCGGCATAGACATATGACAAATAAATAAATAAATAAATAAATAAATAAATAAATAAATAAATAAATAAATAAATAAAAAAATAAAAGCAAGCCATCTGTCCTTCCTGGCAATCTCTCTACTAAGGGGAGAATATATATTGACCTACATACTCTGTATAACTCACAGTACAAGTGCTGAGGGAAGAATATTAAATCTGGCTCTGAAGAAAGCTATTCTTTGTTTTGGGAAGATCAGATCATTTAGATCTGATCTTCCCAAAGATCAGTGGTCTTCCGGGTGCGCTTCAAGGTGTTGGTTATCACCTTTAAAGTGCTCCATGGCATAGGACCTAGTTATCTTTGAGACCGCCTGCTGCTACCGACGGCCTCCCATCGACCTGTGTGCTCCCACAGAGAGGGCATCCTCGGGGTGCCATCAGCCAAACAATGTAGGCTGGTGACCCCCAGGGGGAGGACCTTCTCTGTGGGGGCACCTACCCTCTGGAATCAGCTGCCCCCAGAGATAAGGAGAATCCAAGACCTCAGTGCCTTCCGCCGTGCCCTTAAAACCTTCTTTGCTATTTCCAGGACGGTCTAAGCACCCCGCAGGCCAGATCCGGCCCTCGGGCCTTGAGTTTGACACCCCTGGTTTAGGACTGCCTGCTTCAGCAGGGGGTTGGACTAGAAAACCTCTAGGGACCCTTCCAACCAGTGGTGAAATCTAAAATTTGTTACTACCGGTTCTGTGGGCGTGGCTTGGGGGGGTAATGTGATTGGGTGGGCATGGCCAATTTTTTTTTTTTTTTACCTTTAAAACCATTTTTTCTACAACCTCTTCGGTTGTAAAAAAATGCTTTCAAAAGGCTCTGACGATCCCTGATCGGCAGAGACTTTTTTTCTTTTAAATGCCTCTGACGATCAGGCAACTCAGCTTGGATCGTCAGAGGCATTTAAAGCCTTTGACAATCCCAGCTGAGCCACGCGATTATCAGAGGCTTTTTTTTTTTTTACTTTTAAAAGCATTTTTTCGGCCGAAGAGGTTGTAGAAAAAATGCTTTTAAAAGTAAAAAAAAAAAAAGCCTCTGATGATTGTGCGGCTCAGCTGGGCATGAGGGGGGCGGGGATTTTTGTTACCAGTTCTCCAAACCACCCGCCTCCATCACTACTGGATCAGGCGATCCAGTCCAAACTGGGAGCATTTCACCCTTGCTTCCAACCCTTTTAATTCTATGTTCTATGGTTTTCGTAGCTGATTTGGGTTCACGTGACCGGCTTAAGCGGATCAAATTTAAGACCAAGAGACTGTATTAGCCATTTAAAGTTTGGATCACTGCATTTTGGCACTCTGAGCTTGCTTGTTTTCTCGCAGACATTTCATTACCAAACTAGGTAATATCATCAGTGCTAGAAGGGAGCGGGGTTTGCTCTCATTCTATATACCAGTGGCTTGTCCTGTCAGTGTTGGTGGAAGGGCTCTTGGTGGTTCCTTGATTAGGCTGTTGTTTACTGTTTAATTGTTTGTCTGACTTGCTAGTTCCTTGACTGGGGTGTGGTTTACTGCTCAATTGTTCATCTAGTATTAATCTTGGTATTAATGTCTGCTCATCTTGATGTTGATTGCCGGCAAGGAGCTGTTTTAGTCATTTTGTTTCCTTTTTAGCTTTCTGGTTGTCTCTTTTGAATGGCGTGCAGACGTTGTTTATCCCTGTGTGCCTGCTGATGGCTGATTTGTCTGAGTGCCAGGCTTCCAGGGATTGTCTAGCATTTTGAGGACTTAGCCATAAACAACAGCTTGAATGTTTTCTTGCAGACATTTCATTACCAAACTGAAGCACTGATGATGTTACCTACCTACCTATTTTATTTTATTATTTTATTATTTTATTTTATTTTATTATTTTATTTTATTTTATTTTATTTTATTATTTTATTTTATTTTATTTTATTTTATTTTATTTTATTTTATTTTATTATTTTATTTTATTTTATTTTATTTTATTTTATTTTATTTTATTTTATTTTATTTTATTATTTTATTTTATTTTATTTTATTTTATTTTATTTTATTTTATTTTATTTTATTTTATTTTATTTTATTTTATTTTATTTTATTTATATTTTTGGATAAAAACAGCTAAATTTAAAACTTCCTTAACTTTAAATTGCTATGTCTAAGAAAAATAAAAATAAAACTCCTAAAAAACGCCCCCAATTAACTATTTTTTTTAAAGCTCCTGCCAAAGGGAGAAAAAAAAAAACCCAGTTACTTAGCAAATTGAAGGCACAAGGCAGGCAGATTGAGTTGCTAGCTGATGCAATGGATTGCAGCAGCCGAAGCAAGGCAAGAAAAGCGAGCGAGCCCGAAAAAAGCAGCAAGCTGCCAAGTGGGCAAGTGGGGACCAGGCGATTGGGTGGGCATGGGCAGGGAGGGGGGAGGGCAGGGATTGTTGCTACCGGTTCTCCGAACTACCTGCTGCCATCGCTAATGGATCACCCGATCTGGTCCGAACCGGGAGCATTTCACCCCTGTAAGAATCCCTTCTCTTCATATTGTAACTTTAGGCCCATCGTTGCTTACAAGGAAGAGCCTGCACGAGACGGAAGGCGCCACAAATTATAAGTCGGTTTTGTTTTAAAGCAAAACGTAAGGTATCCTTCCCTCCCCAGTGATTCGCTCAGAATTACTTTTTGAACAAGCTGATTTATAATGCAAATAGATTCCCAGCTTCGAAAGAACAAAAGGAGGGCATCAGCCTAAGAGAACTTGCTCTGAAAACACAGGCAATAAAATAGCGGGAAATAAAAATAAAAACAAAAAACAGTGGTTCCAACCCGTGGCAATTCTGCAATTAATGATCCAAAAGACATTTTTCCCCCCCTAGTATGACGAATTCAGAGAATCCACAAAGGATGTAAGAGCCCCCTTGAAGGAAATTATTCACCACCTTATACATATCCAGAAAGTGTCACCAATCACCCCGTTTATCTGGAAAACAAACGGCTGTTTCTCTGCTCCGGCATTTCTCTCTCGTCTTGTCAGCATGATTCTTTCTTTTATTTTTCCCCAGCTGAAAAAAACTCGGAAGGGAAGAGCCTCTCAAGGAAGACAAACCGAAGGAATCATCTCCACCAGCGTGCCTCGACTCGAGGGCATCATCGCTGGGATTTTGCAGCCGGAGGCAAACACAAACTGAGCCAGGAAATTATTATTCGGAGAGAGAAATAGAAATAGAAGGACAGAGTTGGAAGGGACCTTGGAGGTCTTCTAGTCCAACCCCCTGCCCAGGCAGGAAACCCTACCCCACTTCAGACAAATGGTTATCCAACATCTTCTTTAAAATTTCCAGTGTTGGAGCATTCCCAACTTCTGGTGGCAAGTCGTTCCACTGATTAATTGTTCTTTGAATCCTTTCTTTCCAAAAGTGCATGGCTAGTAAAAAAAAAAAAAAATTCAGCTAGACTGGTCTAGTGACTACGATTTCATAGAAGAGAATATTTGTAGTTTGGGGGTTGAATGGTGAGGTCATTGGTGCTCCCCGAGCTTGGTAGGTTTTTTTCTTGCAGAAAACCAATTACGCAGGTAGGTAACATCATCAGTGCTAGAAGCAAGAGGTTCTGACAGGTTCTGGAGAACCGGCAGCGGAAATTTGGAGTAGTTGTGAGAATCGGCAAATACCACCTCTGGCTGGCTCTAGAATGGGAAGGGAATGGAGATTTTGCAGTATCCTTCCCCTGGAGTGGGGTGGGAATGGAGATTTTACAGTATCCTTCCCCTGGAGTGGGGAGGGAATGGAGATTTTATAGTATCCTTCCCCTGGAGTGGGGTGGGAATGGAGATTTTGCAGTATCCTTCCCCTGGAGTGGGGAGGGAATGAAGATTTTACAGTATCCTTCCCCTGGAGTGGGAAGGGAATGGAGATTTTGCAGTATCCTTCCCCTGGAGTGGGAAGGGAATGGGGATTTTGTAGTATCCTTCCCCTGGAGTGGGGAGGGAATGAAGATTTTACAGTATCCTTCCCCTGGAGTGGGGTGGAAATGGAGATTTTGCAGTATCCTTCCCTGGAGTGGGAAGGGAATGGAGATTTTGCAGTATCCTTCCCCTGGAGTGGGGAGGGAATGGGGATTTTATAGTATCCTTCCCCTGGAGTGGGGTGGGAATGGGGATTTTATAATATCCTTCCCCTGGAGTGGGATGGGAATGGAGATTTTGCAGTACCCTTCCCCTGCCATGCCCACCAAACCACGGCCACAGAACTGGTAGTAAAAAAATTTGAATTTC
This sequence comes from Pantherophis guttatus, assembly GCF_059756535.1. Lineage (NCBI taxonomy): Eukaryota > Metazoa > Chordata > Lepidosauria > Squamata > Colubridae > Pantherophis > Pantherophis guttatus. The sequence continues at coordinate 340,690,024 of NC_142063.1, forward strand.
ACCACTGGCTAGAAGGGAGTGAGGTTTGCAGAATGGAGGAGGAAGAGGATGAGAAGGAGAAGGAGGAGAAGGATGACGACTGTAGGATCCTTGGTACCAGGGGTAGTATTCACTTACTTTCCCTTCCGGTTCGCAAATGTGAACGTGCGCCCTGTCCACGGATGCGCCTGGCCTAAAAAACATGCCTAAATAGGATGACATAGAGCCGGGGCACATAGGCGGGTGTGTGAACTGGTCCAAACCGGCTGAATATCACCTCTGCTTGGTACTCTCTGATCTTGGTGGTTTTCTTGTAGACATTTTATTACCCAACTAGGTAAGTTCATCAGCTCTAGAAGGGAGTGGTGGTTTACAGAATGGAGGAGGAGGAGGAAGAGTAGGACGACTGTGGGATCCTTGGTGCTCTCTGGTTTTCTTGCAGATGTTTCATTACCCAACTAGGTAACATCATCAGCGCTAGAAGGGAATGAAGTTTGCTGTCTGTTTGTATACAAGTGGCTCAGGGGTGGGTTCTACTTACCTTTACTACCGGTTCGCAACGGGATCGCATTCGCAATGTTCCAAAGAACCAGTAGTAAAAAAATGCTTAAAAAGTAAAAAAAAAAAGTTCCGATGATCGCAGGTCACTCACCTGATCGTCGGAACTTTTTTTTTTTTAACATTTTTTACTACCAGTTCGGCGAACCAGTAGCCTTTTTTCCTCCCGGTTCAGGCAAACCGGACTGAACCGGGAGCATTTCACCCTTGCTCTGTATAATATATTAGCCACTGTAGCTCTCTACTCTGTAACGACTTGCTTCTCTGAATATTGCTTCTGTGTTCCTGATTTTGTATTCTGAATTCTCCCGTGTGGTGTTGTATATAAAGAAGTTTCTTGTGTAATTTGAATCCTGCTAACGTTCATTTAATTGTGTCTGATTGTTATGTGCTGCAACAAACTCTGACAAATTAGGTGTGATTCACCAAACAACTACCTTGCTTCACAAAAAAAAAAATCTGTTTCCAATCGTGGCCATCATTTGAGGACTAATTGAGGCCGTCATTTGAGGACCAATTGTGGCCGTTATTTGAGGACTACCTGCAATGCTCCTGATGCCACAGCGGCCATTTTGTCAGCGGCTACTCCAGAGCAGGAAAAGATCCCACAAATTGCTTTTGTTCAGTGAGGATCTGCATGAATTAATTGGGAAATTGTCTTCCCTCCTTTACAGAACAGCAGAGATTTTTGGGGGGGGGGGTGTGATGGTGGCAGGGAGGGCAAGGATGAAAAAAAAGAGAGAGAGAGAGAGAGAGAGAGTGTAAAGGAGAAAAGGAGAAAGTCTGGCATCCATTTGCTAAGTGCTCCATGAAGAAAACTCACCTCTTTTTCCTGCCTCCCCCCCCCCCCAGATTCTTGAAGGAAAAAAGAGCTACCGAAACCCGGTGTGGTGACATATGAAGGTAATGAGTCTTGACATATGAAGATGCCACCAAACCAAAAGCTACATCCTATTTAGCTTTTAATTTGGATGTTCATAGCATGGGTTCCTAAGCCCTCCCCTCTTTCATCAAGGCATTTAAAATGGTTCTGACTGATAGGAAATGACCTGAGCTGGAACTGCATTACTTATGAACTTGACTTGAATACTATCTCTTCTCCTTAAGCGGACGCTTCCGGGAATTCAACAAGGCATTCGGAACTGAAAAACACGTTTGCCAGCCCTATGGATGGGGAAAAAAAAATCTATCTTCATTTCTACTTGGGTTGGAAGGGGGAAAATAGAGACTGCAATGAATAAAGGTGTACCGGAGGTTAAAATAGACTTCTGATGGGACTACTGCAGGGGTGAAATGCTCCTGGTTCAGACCGGATCGCCCGATCCGGTAGGGATGGTGGCGGGTGGTTTGGAGAACCGGGAGCAAAAATCCCTGCACCCCCACCCCCCGACTGTGCCCAGCTGAGCTGCATGATCATCATCGGCTTTTTTTACTTTTAAAAGCATTTTTTCTACAACTTCTTCCGACGAAAAAATGCTTTTAAAAGTTAAAAAAAAAAAGCCTCTGATGATCGTGCGGCTGAGGTTGGATCGTCAGAGGCTTTTCAAAGCATTTTTTTTCTGCAACCTCTTGGCCAAAGAGGTGGTAAAAACGGTTACAACCGTTGCAGTGTCCTGGGGTCATGAGATCACCTATTGTGACCTTCTGAGAAGTAAAGTCAAGAGGGAAGCCAAATTCACTTAACAACTGTGTTGCTAGCAATAGCAATAGCACTTAGACTTATATGCCACTTTGTATTTCTTTTACAGCCCTCTCTAAGCGGTTCACAGAGTCAGCCTCTTGCCCCCAACAATCTGAGTCCTCATTTTACCAACCTCAAAAGGATGGGAGGCTGAGTCCACCTTGAACCAATCAGGATCGAACTCCTGACTGTGGGGCAGAGTTAGCCTGCAATAGTAATAGTGCTAAGACTTATATACTGCTTCACAGTGCTTTACAGCCCTCTCTAAGAGGTTTACAAGGTCAGCATCTTGCTCCCAACAATCTGGGTCCTCATTTTACCGACCTTGGAAGGATGGAAAGCTGAGTCAACCTTGAGTTGGTCAGAATCGAACTCCTGACGGTGGGCAGAGTCAGCCTGCAATACTGCATTCTAAGCACTACGCCACCACGGCTCTGCAGTGGCTCACTTAAAAACTGTGGCAAGAAAATTTGCAAAATGGGGCCAAATTCACTTAACAACTGTCTCAGTTAGCATCAGCTGGGGGACCAAAGAAATTATTTCTGCAACAGTTCCTCAGGTCCCCTTCAGTTTGCCTTTATTTCTACTCTGTCCAGCCTGAATGCTTTAGAATTGTAAAATTAATTACTTCCAGGGAACCAGGAAATAGATGCTGGGGTCGGCATTTCCAGCTTTGTTTTCTGACTTTGATCATTCATTCATTCATTCATTCATTCATTCATTCATTCATTCATTCATTCACTCACTCACTCACTCACTCACCCACCCACTCACTCACTCATTCAGTCATCCATCGTATTTTTCATCAGCTGCTCAGAAACAGTGCAAATTAAAAGAGATCCAAATACTGTGTACAGGTAGTCCTTGACTTACAACCGGTTGTTTACTGTCCATTCTAAGTTATGACCAGATTCCCCCAAACGTATGACCCAATTTTTATGACCCAATTTTGAAGTCAGATTCACTTAACAACCATGTTACTAACTTAACAACTGCAGGGATTCACTGTGGCAAGAAAGGCCTTGAAGTGGGACAAAACTCACTTAACAACTGCCTTGCTTAGCAACAGAAATGTTGGGCTCAGTGGTGGTCATAATGTGAGGACTACCTGTATGGAGAAAAAAATGAAATTAAAATAAAATAAAGTAAAATAAAGAAAACAACACATCATAACATAACGTAATGTAATATAACATCATCATGTAACATAATATTGTAACGTAACATAACATAACACAAACATAACATAGCATCAGAACATAACATCAGAACACAACACAACACAACACAACAGTACAACACAACACAACACACACAACATAACATATCAAACATAACATCATAATGTAACGTAATATCACATCACATCACATCACAATACAACACAACACAAGATAACATAACATCGTAATGTAATGTAACATCACAACACAACACAACATAACGTCAGGAAATACCATACCATACCACACCACATAACATATCAAACATAATATCACAACATAACATAACATCGTAACATAACATAACATAACATAACATAACATAACATAACATAACATAACATAACATCACATCACATCACATCACATCACATCACATCACATCACAACACAAGACAACACAACACACAACACAGCATAACATAACATATCAAAGATAACATCATAACGTAACATAACATGATTGGCCAAACTATTTAATAATTTTAAATTGTTTTTAACAATAAATATATAGATATAAATAAATATTGTTGGTTTTTATTTTGGCTGTACACCGCCCTGAGCCCTTCGGGAGAAGGGCGGTATAAAAATTTAATAAATAAATAAATAAAATAAATAAACATAATGTAACATAACATCACAACACAACACAACACACAACACAACATAACATATCAAACATAACATCATAACGTAACATCACATCATAATACAACATAACATAACTTCGTAACGTAATGTAACATCATAACACCACACCACAACATAACGAAACTTCACAACAACAGAACACAACACAACACAACCTAACAATAACGTAAGGAAGGCCTGTCCCCCACGCTGGGCTGGGCTCTGAGGGGTTTGGAGAGCCTTTTCTCCTTCCCAGCCTCCGCTATTCATCCTTCCCCTTCAGCCTGGAGGTGGGCAAGCATGTCATAAAAGCTGCCTTATCGCCAGCCCAGGCTCCACTGCGTTTATTTATTTATTTTATTTCTTAAATTGATACTTGGCTCCCAGTAGACGCGAGGAAACCTTATCTGCCATCTCTTCGGTAATGGCATGCCCTCTATGTAGAATGAAATAGAGTTTAAACGAATCCTGTAAGAAAACGGGCCTTGACAGGCCGTTTAACAAGATGTCCAACAGTCCATGTCCTGCCCGCTTCCTCTCCCCTTAATCCTTTTATGTGGAGGCAGACACAGGAGGGAGCGCGTGTGAAATTGAGGCCTCCGAAATGCCCACATGCACCCACGTGGAGCATGGGGCATGATGGTTTCAATCAGGGGTCTCCAACATTGCTAACTTTAAGCCTGGCGGACTTCAACTCCCAGAATTCCCCAGCCAGCTTTGCTTGTGTTCCCCCAGAACATGGATGCAGGGGGTTCACAGGGGTTCGGGCGAATCTCTAGCTAAGATTCTGTGCAGTTCGGAGAACCCCCAAATCCCACTCCTGGCTGGCTCCGCCCACCCTGCCTGTCCCTCCCAGGAGTCCTTACACAGCCCATTTTGGATGCAGATAAGTGTAGGGCGTGGACGGAGGCTCAGGGAGGGCAAAAAACAGGCCTACTGGAAGTTCGGGAAAGGTTTCCGGCCTCCAGAGGGCCTTTGGAGCCTGGGGAGGCCGTTTTCGCCCTCCTGGAGGCTTGAGGAAAGCCTCTGGAGCCTGGGGAGGGCAAAAACACCACCCCCACTGTGGTGCAGGAGGCCAACTAGGCCACACACCCCATGGCCACGCCCACCCAGCCACCGGGCAGAGAACCCCTGCATGGATGTCTTTATTAATGAGATGGGATTATGGGTCATCACATCCCGAAAACGGGGTCAACCTATTCTCCAAAGCACTCGAAGGGATGGAAACTAATCAAGGAGAGAAGCAACCTGGAATTAAGGAGAAACTTCTTCTTTTTTTTAAAATTTGATTTATATGCCGCCCTTCTCCGGAGACTCAGGGCAGCTTACAATCTGCTCAGCAATAGCCTTCATCCTTTGGTATATTTATACAAAGTCAGCTTATTGCCCCCACAAACTGGGTCCTCAATTTACCTACCTTAGAAAGGATGGAAGGCTGAGTCAACCTTGAGCCTTGGCGAGATTCGAACCTGCAGTAATTACAGGCAGCTGGTCTTAATAACCAGCTTAATAACAGGGTGCCTTGGACCACTGTACTACCAAGGCTCTTCTTAACAGTGAGGACCATTAACCAGTGGGTCGGCTTGCCTTCAGAAGTTTTGGGTGCTCCATCACTGGAGGCTTTTAAGAAGAGACTGGACAGCCACTTGTCTGAAATGGTATAGGGTTTCCTGCTTGAGCAGCGGGTTGGACTAGAAGACCTCCAAGGTCCCTTCCAACTCTATTTTCCAACTCTTATTCTGTTAAATCCCCCCTCTCTTTTTTTAAAACAATAGATCAATATCCAGCTGGTTTCAGCACTGAGCCAACCTTTGTTGACCTTTGAAAATCACACTAGTTAGAATTTGGAAGGGAAGTACATTAGAAAATAGTGTGTAGGACAGATGGAAAAATATGGATGGATGGATGGATGGATGGATGGATGGATGGATGGATGGATGGATGGATCGATCAATCAATCAATCAATCAATCAATCAATCAATCAATCAGGAGCCTGGATAGCTCTGCAGACTAAAAGCACTGTAATTTAACACCAGCTGTCTGCAATTAAAGTAAGTTCGAATCTTGCCAGGCTCAAGGTTGACTCAGCCTTCCATCCTTTCTAAGGTAGGTAAATTGAGGACCCAGTTTGTGGGGGCAATAAGCTGACTTTGTATAAAATATACAAAAGTATGAAGGCTATTGCTTAACGCACTGTAAGCTGCCCTGAGTCTCCGGAGAAGGGCGGCATATAAATCAAATTCAAAAAAAAAAAATCAATCAACTAGGAAGAAGGCCACAGCATGATACTTCCCATGGTGTTTCATTTTGCATCTTCTACAATTCCCTGGGTTAATATCATTCTGGAACTTTGTGTGTGTGTTTGTGTGTGTTGTATGCATGCATGTGAGGGAGAAACGGGGTGACCAGTAAAAGAACACTGGACTCCTGGCTACTCAGGTGTGTATCGAAAGTCTTGGGTGTAGACCCCAAGATTTCCCCCCCAAAGGCTATCCTCTATTGAATAGATGGGCTGGAAATCAAACAATTAAAATGAAACTTATGGAAAAATTTCACTGAATGTTTGTTCTGAGCCCACGGCTATTAATTTGCAGGGGAATGGAAAGTTCTGGCTTGCTAGTGGACCTTTAGCTCCTGGATCTAGAAAAGTCATCAAATTAGCAAACAAATGACGTGGTGTCACTTGGGAAGCATTCAGCAAAATTGTGCCAAAACCATTCAGCCTTCCTATGGGCTCATCTATCTCTGTCCCTCTCTCTCTCTTTCTTCTCCCTCTCTCTTTCTCTCTTTTCACCATCTCTCTTTTTCTCTCTCTCTTCCTCTCTCTCTCTTCCTCTGTCTCTCTCTTCTGTCTCATTTCCTTCTCCTTCTCTCCCTCTCTCTTTCTCTCTCTTCCTTGTCTCTATCACTTTCTCTCTCTTCCTCTGTCTCTCTTCCTCTGTCTCTCTCTTCTGTCTCATTTCCTTCTCCTTCTCTCCTTCTCTCTATCTTCCCTGTCTCTATCTCTTTCTCTCTCTTCCTCTGTCTCTCTTCCTTTGTCTCTCTTCCCCTTTTTTCTCTCTTCCACTCTCTCTTCCCCTTCTTCCTCTCCCTCTTTTTTCTCTCTCTTCCCTGTCTCCATCTCTTTCTCTCTCTTCCTCTGCCTCTCTTCCTGTCTTTCTCTTCCTCTCTTAGTTCTTCTCTCTCTCCGCTCTTTCTCTATTTCTCTCCCTCTTCTCTCTCTATCTCTCTCCCTCTGTCTTCCCCCTCTTCGTCTTCCTCTCTTCCTCTCTACCCCTCCCTCTATCTTCCCCCTCTTTCTTCCTTTCTCTTCCTCTCTCCCTTTCTCCCTCCCTCCCTCTCCCTCTCATTCTCTCACATACACACCAGCGATGGGTTGCACATTATGGTGCAACTGCGCACACGCTTACTCCATGCACACACGTGCCTCCCTTCCGCGCATGTGCCCGGCCTCAAAAACATCCCTCAATAGGATGACATAGAGCCGTGGCAGGTGGGCAACCCATCCGTGATTTCCACTACCGGTTCAGGCGAATCGGTCTGAACCGGCTGAATACCACCTCTGACACACACACACACACACACACACACACACACACACACGCACGCACGCAAAGCAAACAGTCGAGAAATGTTTATCAAAAAAAATGGGGTCTTGCAAAAAAAAAACAGTGACTTACTTCTCCTCCCAGCCGCAGCTGAAAACTTGTTCAGTGTTGAATCCTGGGAGAGCTTTAACTGAGCTGTAAGCAACCTGCTTTGATGGCCGGCTATGATGTGATGCATTAAATCTGGAAAGCCTGTTTTCCTGTTGTTGTTGTTGTTGCTTTTTATTTATTTTTTAAGGGGGAAAAAAATGATCCAATATAGAGAAAAAACTGGAGTGATTAAAATTCCTGTGTTCTCATCACACCTTGTAAATGAAATTGTCCTTCTCTCGGCATAGACTTATGAGAACGGAGCACCGTAAAGATAAAACCGGAAAAAGGGGGTGGGTGGGTGGGAAATATAAAATCCTAATAACAAATTCAACATCGAGGTAATAACTAATTCAACACTGAAGTAACCAAGAGGGGAAAAACCGGGCTTATTTTAAATAACGGAAGCCTCAAAAAGACAGTGAGAATAAAATGAGGAGGAAGTGGGGAATCTTGCATTTCTGATTTTACTGGGATATCCTTATTTCTTCTTAGATGTTTTAAAATCCATCTTTATTAATTTTTTAACTAAGTCGAGGTGGCAAACATCTCTAACATTCTCCTTCCTCCTTTTTGCCCCCTACCACAACAGACCTGTGAGGTGGGTTGGGATGAGACAAAGTCATCCAGTTGGTTTTCATGTCTAAGGTGGGATTAGAACTCATAGTCTCCTGGTGATTAGTCCAAACTCACCCAGGTAGCTTTCATGCCTAAGGAGCAGGGGTGAAATCCAGCAGGTTCTAACAGGTTCTGGAGAACCGGTAGCGGAAATTTTGAGTAGTTCGGAGAACTGGCAAATACCACCTCTGGCTGGTCCCAGAGTGGGGTGGGAATGGACATTTTGCAATATCCTTCCCCCAGGAGGGGAGGGAATGGAGATTTTGCAGTATCCTTCCCCTGGAGTGGGGTGGGAATGGAGATTTTGCAATATCTTTCCCCTGCCATGCCCACCAAACCCTGCCCACAGAACCGGTAGGGAAAAATTTTGGATTTCACCCCTGCTAAGGAGGGACTAGAACTCACAGTCTCCTGGTGATTGGCCCAGAGTCACCCAGCCAGTTTTCATGCTTAAGGAGGGACTAGAACTCACAGTCTCCTGGTGATTGGCCCAGAGTCACCCAGGTAGCTTTCATGCCTAAGGAGGGACTAGAACTCACTGTCTCCTGGTGACTGGCCCAAAGTCACCCAGCCAGTTTTCATGCTTAAGGAGGGACTAGAACTCACAGTCTCCTGGTGATTGGTCCAGAGTCACCCAGGTAGCTTTCATGCCTAAGGAGGGACTAGAACTCACCGTCTCCTGGTGACTGGCCCAAAGTCATCCAACCAATTTCTTAAGCCTAAAGTGGGACTAGAACTCTCAGTCTCCTGGTGAATTGGTCCAAACTTAGAACAATTAATTAGTGGAACAACTCCAGAAGTTGTGGGTGTCCTCTAGTCCGACCCCCTTGCTCAGGCAAAAGATCCTATACCATTTCAGACAAGTGGTTGTCCAATCTCTTCTTAAAAATCTCCAGTGATGGAGGAGACCCACAACTTCTGGAGGCAATCCGTTCCATTGATTGTTTTGACTGTCTGGAAATTTCTCCTTAGTTCTAGGCTGGATCTCTCTTTGAGAAATTTCCATCCATTGCTTCTTTGTCTTGCCTTTAAGTACTTTGGAGAAATGTGATCAAAATTCATTTGGAAGAAGCTAGTTGTTTAGGAAATTGGATTAGAGAGAAGACACATTCTTCACTGCATTAGAGAGAAGGGCCAGTTTTTTTCATTTTAAATCCCTCAATGTTCTCCCAAGAATCCTTACCCTTAATTGCATACATGTCAGGTTTAAAGGTTCCTTCATCCTGAAATGGAATAAGGGTCTACAGTACCAAGATGCAGGAAACGGAGAAGGCCTTTGATCTTTGAAAGGAAATGAAATTTCCATTTTTTTCTCTCCTGTTACAAACTAATAGATCATCCTGACCCCAGTCCTTGAGTGAACAGCTTCCAGAGGGTGGAATCCAGAGGGTGAAAGGTCCATCGGGACGAACAATTAAGTTCATCTAGTGAATTCCTCATTCATTCATTCATTCATTCATTTATATTTGGAATAACACAAGAGGAACAGAGAGATGGAAATAATGAATGCATGGTAAACACAGAACTTAAAACCTAAATATCCAAAATGTGATTCTTTTCATATTTTGGTCTTTCCATTGGAATATAAATCCATAGGCAAGAGTACTATATTCCAAAATTAAAAAAAAATATCTCTGATTATTAAATGCTGACATTAATGGGGGTTTTTTTGGGAGGGGGATAGGAAGAAAGCCAACATTTATTGTTTATTTATTTTTATTGGTTCGATTTATATGCCGCCCTTCTCCAGAGACTCAGGGCGGCTTACAATGCGTTAAGCAATAACCTTCATACTTTTGTATATACCTGCTTAGTAGGGCTTTCAGCCCTCCCTAAGCGGTGTTCTTTTTTATACAAAGTCAGCTTATTGCCCCCACAATCCGGGTCCCCATTTTACCTACCTCAGAAGGATGGAAGGCTGAGTCAACCTTGAGCCTGGTGAGATTTGAACTCGCGGTAATTGCAAGCAGCTGGCAGCTAAGTGTTACTTAACAGCCCTTTAGTCCACTGCACCACCAATGCTCTTAGGTAACATTAGGTATTCAACAGCATAGAATGGAACTCAAAAATAAAAGTGAATCAGCATATTATGAAATCTGGACTAAATTTTATGAATGGTTAGACAAGAGGAAGAATGCCAAGAAGAAGGTGTAGTGAATGTCTAGAAATATATATGTCAATGTATACTGAACTTGTATGTGTGTGATATAAGTTTATTGGATACGGATATAGTTGTTTAGGAGGAATTATGTAGTATGCTTGACATGTAATGAAGTAAGATATATATAAACGTGTGTATAGATTAAGGAATATATTATTTGTTAATTTGAATTAGATGGAAATGTTAGAAACCGGAGATGTCAAACCATGTCCATTGTTTTTTAAATTTGAATTATTAATAAAAAACTTTTAAAAAAAACACAGCATAATCTTAGCACCGACCTTTGCACAAATTTAATATTTCTTTTTTTTAAAAAATAACTTCATTCATAAACATTTTTTAATACAGTGTAATGTCAGGGTATACCATCTACAAGAAGAAGAAAAAAAGACCAGATAAAAAATAATAATAAATATTAACACATGAACTAATGACAGTAATAACAATATAATAACACATGTACTGAGAATAATAGTAATAATATAACCAAATAATTTTAGCTAAGTTTCTTTCTATATTGGCTTATTAACATTTTTGTTAATTATGATTGTAGTTATAAACCATCTCTATTTTTAATACAAACATTCATAGTCTTTTTTCCTCTAATTTCTACCTCTTATCCAGTGGTGAAATCCAAATTTTTTTACTACCGATTCTGTGGGCGTGGACTGGTGGACATGGATTGGTGGGCATGGCAGGGGAAGGATACTGCAAAATCTCCACTCCCACCCCACTCCAGGGGAAGGATACTGCAAAATTCCCATTCCCTCCCCACTCTTGGGGGAAGGATATTGCAAAATCCCCATTCCCACCCCACTCTGGGGCAAGCCAGAAGTGGTATTTGCTGGTTCTCCGATCTGCTCAAAATTTCCGCTACCGGTTCTCCAGAACCTGCTGGATTTCACCCCTGCTCTTATCTCTAACCACTCATAAAATCTATTCCATATCCAATAATATTCTATACCTTCTTTATCTTTTATTTTTAAAGTTAGTCTGCCCATTTCAGCACAGCCTAAATTTTTTTTTGAATTACTTCCTCATCTGAGGGGGGGGGGGTGTCTCATTTTTCCAGTACTTAGCAAATGTAATCCTCACTTTATTTTTATTTTTTTTAAAGTGATTATCGGCTTCTTTGAGAGAATCTCAGAATGGTGCAATCAACTTTTGGAGGGGAAGATGCCTGCAAGACAGAATAACATCTTTGCAAACCCAGATGATGGACCAGGCCTGGTGGACTCTTTAATCTTCCTTGGTGGTGTGAAAGGACAAACAACCATTGCAGGGGGAAAAAGTGAGGTGCATTTAGATAGTGGGGAAAGAATGAAACTTTCAAAAGTGATGTTTGCTTGGGCATATTTATCACCGGGAACATGTTTCTTATCAGCAAATGCTGGAGAAGGAGGTGCTGCTGACGAGAAAGAGTTTACTTCTTTTTTCAGAGTCTACCTCTTCCCCTCCCCTCTTTCTGTGCATCTCTTTCTCTCTCCCTCCCACCTGCTTTCACTACCCCTTTCTTCATTTGTTTCGAATGGCTGTCAAACGGGATTTTTTTTTCTTCTCTATTTGCATTCTGGCTGCAGCCGAGGTGCATTCAGCAATCAAATGCAAGCAAGCAAAAACCTGCAGTCATTTTTTTAATGTAAAAAAACCCCAAACCCAGTTCCCATCGCCTCTTGCCCACATGGCTGATGGGCGTTGGAGTCCAGACCCCCCCCCAATTCCTGACTGACTCTTGCTTTAACTAAGATGAATTCCAGTGTTAAAGAGTCACGCTGAAATGAATGGCAAAGAGGAACAGGTAATCCGGGATTTACAACCATTTGTTTAGAAACTGTTCAAAGTGAACAACACTGAAAAAAATGACTTACACCCAGTCCACATGCCTATAACCATCACAGCATCCCGACAGTTGTTAACAGAGTAGCAGAATTGGAAGGCACCTTGGAGGTCTTCTAGTCTAACCCCCTGCTCAGGCACAAAACCCTATACCAGTGATGGCTAACCTTTTTGCTGCCGCATACCAAAAGCGGGGGGAGGTTTCCCACATGCGTGCCCACACCCATAATTCAATGCACCCCATACATGTGCGCCCCCCCCCGCTTTTAGTACGCGATGGCACGGTGGGCCTGGTAGGCCCGTTTTTCACCTTCCCCAAGCTCCAGAGGCTTTCTAGGAGCCTGGGGAGGGCAAAAACGGCCTTCCCCAACCCCACCAGGAGGCCCTCTGGAGGCTGGAAACAGCCCATTTCCCAACTTCTGGTGGGACCAGAAGGCCCAAAAATCAGCTGGCCGGCGCACGTATGCATGCTGGAGCTGAGCTACGGCAATGCTCGCGTGCCCACTGATATAGCTCTGTGCGCCACCTGTGGCACCCGTGCCATAGGTTCGCCATCACGGCCCTATACCATTTCAGACAAATGGTTGTCCAATCTCTTCTTAAAAACCTCCAGTGTTGGAGCAGCCACAACTTCTGGAGGCAAGTTGTTCCACTAATTAATGGTTCTTACTTTCAGGAAATTTCTCCTTATTTCCAGGTTGCTTCTCTCCTTGTTTAATTTACACCCATTGCTTCTTCTCCTACCCTCAGGTGCTTTGGAGGATAGCTTGACTCCCTCTTCTTTGGGGCAGCCCCTGAGATATTGAAAGACTGTTATCATGTCTCCCCTAGTCCTTCTTTTCATTAAACTAGACATACCCAGTTCCTGCAACCATTCTTTATATGTTTTAGCCTCCAGTTCCCTAATCAGTGATGGGATTCAGTTGGTTCGGGCCAGTTCGGCTGGCCCCTCCCCTCCCCTTCCAGGAGTCCCCACACGGCTCCCAGGAAAGTGCAGGGAGGCCTACTAGGCCCAAAATGGGGCGTGGGGGGGTGCGATCCCCCCCCATGGCCCGTTTTCGCTCCCAGGAGGCTGCAGGGAGACCTACTAGGCCCAAAACAGGGCGCGGGGGGACACATCTCTCCTCTCCCCGTGGCCTGTTTTTGCTCCCAGAGGGCGGCCTGTGACATCCCCTGGCCACACCCACCATGGCCATGCCCACCCAGCCAGTCATTAGGGCAGAGAACCGGTTGTTAAATTATTTGAATCCCACCACTGCCCCAAATCCTCTTTGTTTATTATTTATTTATTTATTGGTTCGATTTAGATGCCGCCCTTCTCCGGAGACTCAGGGCGGCTTACAATGCGTTAAGCAATAGCCTTCATACTTTTGTATATACCTGCTTAGTAGGGCTTTCGGCCCCCCCAAGCGGTGTTCTTTTTTATACAAAGTCATCTTATTGCCCCCACAATCCGGGTCCTCATTTTACCTACCTCAGAAGGATGGAAGGCTGAGTCAACCTTGAGCCTGGTGAGAATTGAACTTGCAGTAATTGCAGGCAGCTGGCAGCTAAGTGCTACTTAACAGCACTTTAGTCTGCTGCGCCACCAAGGCTCTTTGTTGCTCTTCTGTGCACTCTTTCTAGAGTCTCAAGATCCTTTTTACATTGTGGAGACCAAAACTGGATGATGCATTCCAAGTGTGGCCTTACCAAGGCAGTTTTTGCCTGGTGTCTCTGTTAACCGAGTTTGTGAGAGCCATTAAACAGGAGGCGGTCTGGGCGAAAGGCACAGCCTGACGAGGGTCCATTTGAAAGGGAAATAAAACGCTTTTCTTAGCTTAGTGCTCAGTTGTCAAATATTAGTTCGAATAGGGAAGGCGGTGCACAAATGAGGACACATCTATCTGTATATGGGAAGCTGTTTGTTTTTTTCTTTAAAATGTCACATACATTGTCCTTGAAGATTGATTTCGCACCTGTAAAAATGATCTATGGTCTCCCCCTTTTTTTTTTTTTTTTGCATCCCTCTCCCAGCATCTTCCCATGCTGCTCCATCAGAGAAAGAAAGAGAAAAGAGCTTTTAAAAATCCATCCCTCCAGCTCCTGTTATTTCCATCCTAACATCTAAACAGGCCGATTTAGCAAAAACCAATTTTCGCAGAGGTGGGAGGGGGAGAGGGACCGCAAATTTGATGGCCATCTAATTTCTACACTTGCAAAAAAAATTAAATTAAATTAAATCCTGAATGGATGGGTCTCTTATTTTTTTTTTTTTACAAATTACAAAAATGACTTCATCATCATCCCTTTTATATATATATATATATAATTGTTTTGTATCACATATTCCATTTCTATGTTGAACAATGTGTTTTCTAGGTGTCCAAAGTGTTAACATATAAACATCATAATAATCATTATGATCACATATAAACATATCTGCGATAATATCAATCGTTATTGAAAAGTATACTATCTTCTATTATAGTATCTATTATATAACACTCAAAATATTTACTCATCATCCCTTTTATCTCCCTGGTTTCATTGCTATTGTTTTCTGCGGGTTGCTGTTTTGTTTAAAAAACACACACACACACAAAAAAACCCTCCACAACCAACAACATCTCTACCTTGAAAATGTATATAAAAGCCGCAGATTCCTGTTCTAAGTGAGCCAGCTACAGCTTGGTGCCAAGCCGTATCGATGAAGGACAGGTGAGGTGGGAATATCTGACTGAGAAATTGGCCCTAAACAGCTATTTATATTAATGCAAAGGAGACCGGGGTTCCTCTGTTTGATATATGGTGCCACGGAATATAGTTTTATCCCCACCAGTGAGAATAAAAATGGGCCGTTCATGATGAAACATGAAAGCATCACGTGAGTGAGATAAAAAGCGGAGGGTGTAATGTATGTCTCTGTTACTTATTCTCTCCAGATTTTCGCTCAAGATCTGAAGATGACAACAGAAAAACACTTATTCAAGCTATGACACTTCGGGTTGCTGAGTTTCTCTCTCTCTCTCTCTTCTGTCTTTCTCTCTCTCTCTCTCTTCTCTTTCTCTCTCCCCCCTCCCTCTCTTTTTCTCTTTTCTCTTTCTCTTCTCAGCCTCTTCTCTCTCTCTTTCTCTTCTCTCTTTCTCTTCTCTCTTTCTGTCTCTTCTCTCTTTCTCCTCCTCTCTCTCCCTCTCTTCTTTTTTTCCTCTTTTTTTCTTCTCTCTTTCTCTCTCTCTCTTCCTCTCTCTCTCCCTCCCTTCCTCTCTCGTTCTCTTCTCTTTTTTCTTCTCTTTCTCTTCTCTCTTTCTCTCGCTCTTTCTTGCTCTTCTCTCCCCTCCTCTCTCCCCCTCTCTTTCTCTTCTCTCTCTTTTTCTTCTCTTTCTATCTCTCTTCTCTCTCCTCCTCCTCCTCCTCTCTCTCTCTCCCTCTCTCTTCTCTTTTTTCCTCTTTCTTTCTTCTTTCTTTGTTTCTCTCTTTCTCTCTCTCCATCTCCCTCTCTCATTCTCTTCTCTTTTTTCCTCTTTCTCTTCTCTTTCTCTCTCTCTTTCTTTCTCTTCTCTTCCCTCCTCTTTTCCCCCCTCTCTCTTTCTGTCTTTCTCTCCTCTCTTTCTCTCTCTCTCTTCCTTTCTCTTCTCTCTTTCTCTCTCTCTCCTCTCTCTCCTTCTCCTCCTCCTCTCTCTCTCTCTCTTCCCCTCTCCCTCCATCTTCAAATAAAAACGATTTTATTTCAGGGATAGGAGGAAGTCATAAGGATTTGAGATCTTGGATGTAGAATAACAGAGGTGGAAATGGCCTTTGAGGACTTCTAATCCAACCCCCTGTCTGAACAGGAGATCCTATACCATTCTGGACAAATGGCTGTTCAATCTCTTTTTAAAAACCTCAGTGATGGACCATCACCACTTCTTAAAGTCACCAAGATTGAGAAAGACTATCCTAACCTGTGACTTTTATGACTTTTGCTCAGAAGAAATTTCGTGTAGTAGTTAAAGAGCTGGACTAAATACCAGAAGACGGTGAGTTCTAGTTCCGCCTTAGGCATAAAAGCCGGCTGGGTGACTTTGGGCCAATCACCAGGAGATTGTGAGTTCTAGTTCCACCTCAGGTCTGGGTAACTTTGAGCTAATCACCAGGAGATTGTGAGTTCTAGTCCTGCCTTAGGTATACAAGCTGACTGGGTGACTTTGGATCAGTCATTCTCTCTCAGTCCAACCCACCTCACACGGTTGTGGGGAAAAGAGGAGGTATGTTCACTGCCTTGATTTATAGATGAAAAAAAATATTCATCACAGAAAGAATCAACCTGTTTGTCACTGAGGACAGATATTCTATCAGTCACCAAGATGCCTCTTTCCTTTCATGTCCTTTCTTTTTAAAGTCATGGAAACCAGTAACCACTGAGGGATCCTGTATTTTTTTTCCCTCTACAATTTTCCTCTCAAGCTGCAATTTTGCGTGTTTGGGCAAAGCATCCTTTTGCTATATTGAACCAGAAAATGAATCCATTCCACACCACAGAATCAATTCCTCATTGATCAAAGATGAGATAGAACAAAATAACAGAGTTGGAAGGGACCTTGGAGGTCTTCTAGTCCAACCCCCTGCTTAGGCAAGAAACCCTACCCTACTTCAGACAAATGGTGTCTGGCATGTCATATTTGAAGAGCAGTTCTGAAGACGGTTCTGCATTTCCTTACAGGTAGTCCTCAATGTACGACCACAATGGCTCCCAATATTTCTGTTGCTAAGCGAGATGGTTGTTCCTAGTACATACATGACTACCCCATTGTATAACACCAATGCAATTATTAAATTTGCGGAAGACACAACAGTGGTAGGGCCCATTAATAAGAAAAATGAGTCTGCTTACAGAAAGGAAGTACAAGGGCTGACATTGTGGTGTAAAGAAAATAATCTTACACTTAACACCAAAAAACCTAAAGAACTTATAATTGACTTCAGGAGGAAGAGAGATGTACATTTACCATTGTACATAAATGGTGAAGAGGTGGAGAGGGTTGGTAGTTTTAAATTTCTGGGCATTTATATCTCAGAGGACCTCTCATGGACTATGAATGTTAACACGCTTGCGAAGAAAGCACAGAAGAATCTATCTCAGCATCTATTTTTGTCTTATTATTGCAGCACCATTGAGAGTGTCGTGACATACAGCATTCTTGCATGGTATGAGGAGCAGCTCTATAGTGGACAAAAAAGCTCTACAGAGAATCATTAAAACTACCCAGAATTTCATTCAGCTACCAGCCCTGGACGACATCTTCGAATCTCGCTGTTTGAGGAAGTTGCATAACATTCTCTGAGACTCTTCCCATCCTGCTTACAATCTTTTTGGACTGTTACCTTCTGGCAGAAGATACAGAACAATTAAAACTCGGACCACACGTTTTCTGAGTAGTTTTTATCCCAGAGCTATAATTGCACTCAACCATGAACTAAAGGGCCACCATCAGTGAGCTGTTGGACAGAATTACTTGCTCTGTTGTGTGGATATTTGGGTGGTTTAGAGGTGGGGAATTTGTGGTGGGCGGGGGGGGGGGGGTTGGGGATTGTTATGTGTGTTGGACCTGATCTTTGGGTGTTAAGTGAATTTTGTTGTATGGGTATACTGTGTATACACTAGGGGTGAAATGCTCCCGGTTCGGACCGGCTCGGGCGAGTAGGTAGCGATGGTGGCGGGCAGTTCGGAGAACCGGTAGCAAAAATCCCTGCCCCCACCCCCCATGCCCAGCTGAGCCGCGCGATTATCAGAGGCTTTTTTTCTTTTAAATGCCTCTGACGATCCCAGCTGAGTTGCCTGCCGATCAGGCAACTCGTCTTGGATCGTCAGAGCCATTTAAAAGAAGAATTTTTTTTTTGTTTTAAATGGCTCTGACAATCCAAGCTCTGACGATCCCAGCTTTTTTAAAAAACCCTCTGTCGATCAGGCAACTCAGCTGGGATCGTCAGAACCTTTTGAAAGCATTTTTTTACATGGTTTTACATGTAAAAAAAGGTTTTAAAAGTAAAAAAATATTGGCCACGCCCACCCAGTCACATTACCCCCCCACCAAGCCACGCCCACAGAACCAGTAGTAACAAATTTTAGATTTCACCACTGGTATACACATACAATGACAATAAAGTTATTATTATTATTATTATTAAGGGAAATTTGTCTCATTTTACGACCCTTTTTTCCACAGCTGTTAAGCAAGTCACTGCAGTTATTAAGTAAACCATGTGGTCGTTAAGTGAATCTGGCTTCCCCCATTGACTTCGGAGGTAACATTTATCCATAAGGTATGTACTAAATGACCACGTGAGGAGAATTTTGGGGAGGACTCCAAGGTTATGACCAAAACCACCGAAGGCATGCTTGACTATTTTTTATAATTTCTATATTTCTATACCTTATCAATTGTGTGTAAGCTTCCTCTTATGTAACCAAGCGAAAGCAAAGACATGTATAAATTTCTACCTCACGCTGTGTTCAGGGTTCCTCCATCTTTTTTTAAAAAAAAATATTTTATAACATACAAAAATTCCAATTTCAATTGAACAGTGTGTTGTCTGGGTACAAATCATTTTAGGAAATAATGAAGTATTTACAACAATATTCATTGCATTAATATCAATTGTATTATTATTGTTGTTGTTGTTGTTGTTGTTGTTGTTGTTGTTGTTGTTAATACAAACTAATGCCATGAAAGCAAAGATACAAAAATCCACCAACAATCCAAACTGCCAACTTTGCAACAACAAATAGAAATAGAATAACAGAGTTGGAAGGGACCTTGGAGGTCTTCTAGTCCAACCCCCTGCCCAGGCAGGAAACCCTACACCACTTAAGACAAATGGTTATCCAACATCTTCTTAAAAATTTCCAGTGTTGGAGCATTCGCAACTTCTGAAGGCAAGTTGTCCCACTTATTAATTGTTCTGTCAGGAAATTTCTCCTTAGTTCTGTTGGAAGAAACATCCTTCTGGGTTCTGCTCCAAGTGGGGAAACAGACACTGGAAACATGGAGACTGCTTGGAAAGATGGTTTAATGGTGGACAGGATCACATGGCTTGAGTTCCTGAACAGAAAAGGGGAGATACAGCGAGTTTTTCAGGTTTTATGCTCTCTCTGGCTTTGAACTTCCTGGGGCCCAGAAAGAATATCCTGATTGGTTGTCAGACTCCCAGGGGGTGGGGGCCTTGCTGGCTGATGGTCACATGTGCTTCCCAGGTCACATGTGGTGAGTTTCTGCTGCTATTGTGTAGAGGGCTAATCCTATCTTTGGCAATTCCTACTATGGCTCTGCCTGAAGGAGGTAGATCTTTGTTATGTAGAATAGACTGGCCCAGGCCTTAATGGCCCAATGACAAAGGGTGGGGGGCAGGAAGGTGGCAGCTGCTTTGTCTGTAAAATATGCTTCTCATATTTCTCATCCAGGGAAATATAATATTCTGCCTTTTTCATATTTCCTAAAATATTTCACTCTTCCAGGAAAGGGGTGGGTGCTAACTTCCTACAATCCCTACTTTTTTTTTTCAAAACGTGAGTTTTGAAACAAGTTCTTGGCAAAAGATTAAAATTGATCAGATCAAGGAGCCTTAATGGGTGCTTTTAATTTTCTAATGCAAAGGGGAGGCATTGATAGAGGCAACAGAAAAGGATTCCTTCAGTGGCTCTTGAAAGCTTTCAACCATGAAGGTCTAGCAGCCAGGAGAAAAGTTCTGGTAAAAATTTTACAGTATCCAATTTTCCATGCCAATTAATTTCAGACTTCAGATATTACTTTCTGTGAGCTTCCAGTCAGGTTTCAAGCAAGCACATGTCCCAAAATTTTTCACAGCCATAGTTTTCCTTTAAATTACAGGCTGCCCATTTCCAAGGGTTGGTTACTAAACCTGCCCTAGCTCTTACTTTGGTGCATCCAGGATTTGTGAGTCCAAATTGAGGTTAGCCAGTGTACAATATCCATTCTTTTTTTTTTCTTTTTTTTTGGTGTTACACATAATGAGCCCTGGGATTTCTACTCATGAGACCACCAGTGCAATATATCTTCCTTTACTGGGCAACTGGGCAGCATCATTTGTGAGTCACAGTCAGGGCTTGGGTTTTGGATATCACTTTTCTGCTATCTCTTCAAGTGAGGGAATTGCCTGAGGGGGGGGATTGTCCCCTTCCCCATGGAATTAGCAGGGAGATATGACTCCTTGGGCTTTTAGTGCCATGGAGCAAAAATCA
Source organism: Pantherophis guttatus (assembly GCF_059756535.1). Taxonomy (NCBI): domain Eukaryota; kingdom Metazoa; phylum Chordata; class Lepidosauria; order Squamata; family Colubridae; genus Pantherophis; species Pantherophis guttatus. Next base: position 340,710,627 of record NC_142063.1, read on the forward strand.
ACCTAGGAGAAGCTTTGGGTGGAGGTAAATGAAGGAAATAGTTTCAATCTAATTCTGAATAGTGTGTCTCTCTGTGTGTGCATGTGTATGCAGCTACTTTTACAATACAGACAATACAAACATTTTGGACATATTTCTCCTCTCCACCAGACAGAAATCTAGAGTGTACATAACTTGCTGTGGCAATCACTCTCAAATACAATTCTTACAATAAACTGATTACAATATAAATGAGACAAGAAAGAAAACCTTACAATGAATTTCCACCCTCCCCCATAGTCTTTCCAGCTGTCTTCTGGGAATTGAAAAGAGTCTTTTGGTCTTTACTTGTACATCTCAGGGTCTTTTCTTTCATGTCTGCTGGGTAGCATGCTTGGTGGTAAGGCTGGTCAGTCAGGCTTGGAAAGGTCTGCTCCACTCTGCTTGCTGTGATGACTTTCAGTGGAGACTGGATTCAAACCCAATTCCTGGTTCAAACAGATGGAAGGTCTCCTCTGGAGGCAGCATCTGGATCCATGTGCTCTGCTTCCACAGGTTGCAGAGTCCTTTGTGCAGGGCTGAAAGACATTAGAACAGGGTCCCCTCCCCCCTTTTGTGGGTAATCTTCCCAGGAAAGGCATTGTAACAGGGTTAGAGATGGAGGGGGGTAGATAGCTTGCAGGCAGAGTTTGAAAAGAAAGAACACAACAGTATTGCAGTTACTAAACAGATGATACAGTTCCAACAAAATGGAGACACAACAGATAAGAAAACTGGATTCACATGCCTCAGGAAAGAGATGAACAGGTAAACCCATTTAAACACATACAGTAAATGCAAGACTGATTTTTTTCCTTGTAAACAAACTTAAAACAGTTTCCTCATAAACTTGAGTTGTTACTGTAAGATACAGAGAGAGGAGGAGAAAAAAAACAGAAATGAAATGAAATGCTCTCCTTAATCTGTGTTTGTTGGCCAGACAAACACAGGGCAAAGGCTCTTTCTTTCTTTTTTCTCTCTCTCCCCCATTTTCATTGCTTCAACCTTTTTTTCCCCTTTTCTAACAATTTAAAATTCTTGTCTCTAGAGATCAGATACATTTTACAGTTACAATTACCTCGAGGGCGCACAAAGACTTAGACACACACACATAAAACAAGGAAGACAAAGAGAAGAAAACAGAACTCTGAGATTTCACACACACTGATCATTCCCACATAAATCTCAGTTAAATTAGGGAAGGCACAAATCTTAAGAAAGATACCACGTGGTTACATAGAAGACAGAGAAAGAGACAAACAAACAAAACAAACAAAAACCCCAACATTCCTATTTATATATTTCCCTTTTCTTTTAAGTACCTTTATTTAGCCAAATTTGTCTCCCGGTGTTATCTCTTAGCAAAACCCATTTTTGACACAATTTTCCTAATTTCCTTTTATCCATGCCCCTCAATATGGGCACCCGCCTGGCGTCCCAGGCCGCGAGCACTTCTTCCACAGGGGTCCCCGCCACCCGCGAACTATCGCTACCCATGACCCTTTCCTTTTCTCCGGAAGGATCACTTCAACTTAGCCGGGTGGCACGCCGTCAGTTTTCAGAGAAAAAGCTCTGGGAAGGACTTCGATTCCCTTACGAAGTATGGGCCCCTTCCTCTTAGGGAATCGCCGTAGTTTTTCAGATCCAAAAAGGGGATCCGGGAGGACCTGCTGACCCCAGCAGGTGGTACTGGCACCTCCTCTCACACACACACGCTCGCCCCGTGTCTGGGCTGGACAAAACCGGGTTTCCCTTTCACAATTTATTAATCCCCCCTTTTTCACACGCTTGGCTTTCGCTCAGCTTCCATTCCCTTTAAACACAAAGTTCCACATTTGGTGACCCCCCCTTGCTTTCTCTATCCTACCGGTCATGGCTCGGTGGAGCTAGCAGTAGGCAGAGGTGCGGCTAGAGGTCACTCAAAGAGGTGAAATCAGACTGTTTTCCAGGTGGAATCCCACACACACACTTCCTCCTTCCCTAACAGAAGGTCCTGTGCTCTGGCAAAACCCCCATGCTCTCCAGACTGTTAGTCTTTCTGCGGCTAGGAAATGCACAGAGGAAGCAAGATCCAACTGTGATTGGGAGAAGGGCCTTCACTCACACACATGCAGGCATACACAAATTTCCCATGCTTTTCCATACTTCAAAATTAAAATTTAGAGGTACTCACCTTCTTTCCAAGCTGCCTTTGAGCTCAAACTCAAAACCCCTTTAAAACCTAGTTCCAAATGGCCAAGGTCCACGAAAACCTACCCACAGACTCAATGGGTCTGCTGCTAGCAAGGGAGGCTTACCTGGGCCTGGTCCATTGGTTAGGTTAGCTTGGAATCCCATCCTCGTCGCCAATTGTTGGAAGAAACATCCTTCTGGGTTCTGCTCCAAGTGGGGAAACAGACACTGGAAACATGGAGACTGCTTGGAAAGATGGTTTAATGGTGGACAGGATCACATGGCTTGAGTTCCTGAACAGAAAAGGGGAGATACAGCGAGTTTTTCAGGTTTTATGCTCTCTCTGGCTTTGAACTTCCTGGGGCCCAGAAAGAATATCCTGATTGGTTGTCAGACTCCCAGGGGGTGGGGGCCTTGCTGGCTGATGGTCACATGTGCTTCCCAGGTCACATGTGGTGAGTTTCTGCTGCTATTGTGTAGAGGGCTAATCCTATCTTTGGCAATTCCTACTATGGCTCTGCCTGAAGGAGGTAGATCTTTGTTATGTAGAATAGACTGGCCCAGGCCTTAATGGCCCAATGACAAAGGGTGGGGGGCAGGAAGGTGGCAGCTGCTTTGTCTGTAAAATATGCTTCTCATATTTCTCATCCAGGGAAATATAATATTCTGCCTTTTTCATATTTCCTAAAATATTTCACTCTTCCAGGAAAGGGGTGGGTGCTAACTTCCTACAGTTCTAAGTTGCTTCTCTCCTTGATTAGTTTCCACCCATTGCTTCTTGTTCTATTCTCAGGTGCTTTGGAGAATAGCTTGACCCCCTCTTCTTTGGGGCAACCCCTGAGATATTGGAAGACTGCTCTCATGTCTCCCCTAGTCCTTCTCTTCATTAAACTAGAGACATACCCAGTTTCTGCAACTGTTCTTCATATGTTTTAGCCTCCAGTCCCCTAATCACCTTTGTTGCTCTTCTCTGCACTCTTTCTAGGGTCTCCACATCTTTTTTACATTGTGGCGACCAAAACTGGATGCAATATTCCAAGTGTGGCCTTACCAAGACCTTATAAAGTGGTATTAACACTTCACGTGATTTTGATTCTATCCCTCTGTTTATGCAGCCTAGAACTGTGTTGGCTTTTTTGGCAGCTCCTGCACACAGCTGGCTCATATTTAAATGGTTGTCCACTAGGACTCCAAGATCCCTCTCAAAGTTACTACTATTGAGCGAGGGACCACCTATACTGTACCTGTGCATTTGGTTTTTCTCGCCTAAATGTAGAACCTTCCTTTTTTCACCATTGAATTTCATTTTGTGAGATAGCACCCATTTCGAGAGCATCCTTTCCTCTGGAACCCAAGCTCTGGCCCTGAAGATGCGCAAGGATGGTGGAGGGAAGGGGTGGGGGTGGGGGAGAGCTCCATTTGGGTACATCTGGGAGCAGTAGAAGACTCTAGATCTTCATAGAGTCATAAAAGAAGTAAACAGTATACCGCTACGAAGATATATAGGACTCTGCAGTGCTATTGTCTTCAAAAGGAATTAAAAACAAATTGCTTTGGGCCAGGACATAATTTAGAGACTAGCGGGCAATTTTATGACTTGCTAATGTTCCTAATTACAGGCCTGTGAAAGGCTTAATTAATTGGGGGGAATGTCGCAAAAAAAGGGTGGGGGAAGGAGGGCAGAAAGGGGGAGAGTGCGGAAGACTACGAAGGCTAAGAACACGAGCGAGCGGCTGTGCCTTCGGTTTGTTATCAATGGTTCCACAGCATTGATTTTACTGCCTACGTAGGATTTAGGAGTTCTCTGTTTGCACAAAGAAAAGCTCTCTCCTCTCGGATTGAGGAAGGCAAAAAGCACATTAAGACCAACCCCTTGCTGCTATCTAATATACTTGCCTCTACTTAACTGAAAGCACTGCTAATCATACAAATATATATATAAATATATATATATATATAGAAAACAAATATATATAGAAAACAAATATATCAGAATATATCAGAAAACAAATATACATACATACATACATACATACGTACGTACGTACATACATACATACATACATACATACATACATACATACATATATATATATATATATATATATATATATATATATATATATATATATATATATAATGTTGCTGCCGTTAATTGCGCTGGGAGAGAGAAAATAGGTTCCACTTGGCTGGTTGTGGAAATTTTTTCAAAATCTGCTTTTCCCATCCAACCCCCATCCATAATCAGGGGTGGGCTTCAAAAATTTTAGCAAGGGGTTCTCTGCCTGGTTGCTGGATAGGCGTGGCCATGGTAGGAGGGTTGCACCCTCCTGCACCATGGTGGGAGGGTTGTTTTTGCCCTCCCCGTGCTCCGGAGGCTTTCGAGCCTCTGGGAGGCTTCGAGCCTCTGGGAGGGCGAAAATGGCCTCCCCAGGTCTGGAGGCCCTCTGCAGGCCGGAAATGGGCCCATTTCTGGCCTTCCCGAACTTCCGATAGGCCCGTTTTTCGCCCTCCCCGAGCCTCCGCACATACCCTGAACTTACCTGCATCCAAAACGGGCTGCTTGGGGACTCCTGGGAGGGCAGGATGGGGTAGGCGGGGCCAGCCAGGAGTGGGATTTGGGGTTTCTCCGAACTGCACAGAATCTTAGCTAGAGGTTCTCCCGAAGCCCTGCGAACCCCCAGCAGCCCACCCCTGCCCATAATGCACCCTTTGCTCTCAGCCGAAGAGGTTGTAGAAAAAATGCTTTTAAAAGCCTCTGATGATCCCAGCTGAGCCGCGCGATCATCAGAGGCTTTTTTTTTTTAATTTAAAAAGAACTTTTTCAGCCAAAGAGGTTGTAGAAAAAATGCTTTAAAAAATAATAAAAAAAAGACTGATGATTGCACGGCTCAGCTGGGCAATTGGGGGGGGGGCAGGGATTTTTGCTACCGGTTCTCCGAACCACCCACCTCCATCGCTACCGGATCGGGTGATGCGGTCTGAACCAGGAGCATTTCATCCCTGCCCTAATCCTTCTTTTCATTAAACTAGATACACCCAATTCCAGCAACCATTCTTTATTTGGTTTAGCCTCCAGTCCCCTAATCCTCTTTGTTGCTCTTCTCTGCACTCTTTCTAGAGTCTCAGCATCTTTTTTTACATTGTGGTGTAAAAATGTAAAAAAGAACTGGATGCAATATTCCAAGTCTGGTCTTACTAAGGCTTTATAAAGCGGTACTAACACTTCACATGATCTTGATACTATTCCTCTATTAATGAGACCTAAAAGTATTGACTTTTTTTGGTTGCTGCCAAACACTGCTGGCTCATATTTAAGCGATTGTCCAGTCCACTAGGCCAACACTTAATGGTCGGAGAACTTTTAGACCTGCCTCTGTTTGATTCACACGTGAGGACAAACAAATTACCGTATTTTTTGGAGTATAAGACGCACCTTAATTTTTGGGGAGGAAAATAAGAAAAAAGCTGATTGGCAGGTGGATCGGTCTCCCGGAATACCCCCAATCAGCTGTTTCCAGAGGTGAATTTTAGCAACAGGTTCCTTGGTTGTGAGCTCTGTGCCTTGCTTTTTTTTTTTTCCTCTGAAACTTCTGAAACTCTGTTTCAGAAAAAACTTTTTTTCCTGCCTCCGAAAGCCTCCGAAACAGCTTCAGAAAAAAAGCCTCTGAAGCTCTGTTGGAGGGCTTTTTTTCTGAAGCTTCATTTCTGATGTTTTTTTCAGCCCCTGAAACAGGGGTGGGTTCTAAAACTTTTTACTACCAGTTCTGTGGGCGTGGCTTATTTTGTGGGCGTAGCTTGGTGGGGAGGAGGTTAATGTGACTGGGTGAGCGTGGCCAACTTTTTTTTTCTTTTAAAAGCATTTTTTCTACAACCGTAAGAGGTTGCAGAAAAAAATGCTTTTAAAACCCTCTGACAATCAGGCAACTCAGCTGGGATCGCCAGAGGCTTTTAAAGGCATTTTTTCCCCCTACAACCTCTTCGGCCGAGCAGAGATGGCGGGTGGAACCCACCCACTTACCCCGGCTCAATGCCGTCCTATATAGGCACAGTTTTGAGGCTGGGCTCATGCGCGGAAGGTGCACATGCAAGCAAAGTGCATGCATGGAAGGCCAGGTGCATGCGCAGATGGTGCGAAGTAAGCATTCGCGTGTGCGGCGAACCAGTAGCAACAAAACATGAAACCCACCACTGATTAACATCAAATCACAACAAGGGCTGCACAGGCACGCTACTGTCTCTGTGGACACTACCATCACCGCACACATCATGCATGTGTGCTCACAGCCCCGTTCGCTCGTGCGCATGCACACGTAAAGGCGCCTGCCCAGTGGTGGGATTCAGCCAGTTCGCACCTATTTGGGAGAACCGGTTGTTAACTTTCTAAGCAGTTCGGAGAACCGGTTGTTGGAAGAAATCTTATTTTGTTTTCTTTCCACTTTACAGGGCTAATCCTGTAAGGAAGGCAGGAAGGAAACATTCTGGTGTTATTTGTAGCCTAATCTTTATTGCCCTACTTACAGAAACTGCCTCTCTGGTTAAAGCTTATTACGTTGTAACAACTAAGGCGAAGCACCCATCGACCTGAATGATGTTGAGTTGGCCACGCCCACATGGTCACATGACCGCCAAGCCACGCCTACCCAGCTGGTCATTAGGACAGAGAACCGGTTGTTAAATTATTTGAATCCCACCACTGCGCCTGCCCCTCCCCTGCTGTTCCCTCCAGGCCACCAACCCAGAAAATCTGGGGAACTCTGGATTAGTGTACATTTAAAGGGTCAATAAAGTTATTCTAAATTCTAATCCAGGAGTATCTGATATGGACAGCAATGGGCATGTGTGTCCCTTCCCACTGGTCTCAAGGAGCATCTTCCTTGAGTTGCATTACGCTGCCCTTGTTTTTATAAGCAATTTCCAGAATTCAGGAGGACAGTTAAAACAAATCTTGCTGGATTCTCCCCCCCCTTTTTTTTTCTTTGTATTGCTGAGGTGGCTGTTTTGAAGGGAAGAGGAATCTTTCATAGCCCTCCGCCGAAGAATAGCGAAAGTAGGCAAGCTGCCAATCACCGCACAGAACTGGGTGTTTGACATGCCAGTTTGCACTTTTTTTTCGTACACGCCAGCACATCCGCTTTGAAAGCAAAGGTGCCCTGCTTGAAAGCCTAATTCCCCCATCAAACTTATATGTGTCAGCACTTAGAAGGCAGGTGAAAAATATACTACGGGTCTGGACAAGGTCATCGGTGTGACCCTGTTTGAGCTCACGTTATCCCTCCCAGCCCCATCTCTCTAAAAATCAGTTGTGTTATTAATTAGCTCTCTTACTTACCACCAAAAGGGACGCAGTGGCTCAGGGGCTAAGACGCTGAGCTTGTCGATAGAAAGGTCGGCAGTTCAGCGGTTCGAATCCCTAGTGCCACGTAATGGAGTGAGCTCCCGTGACTTGTCCCAGCTTCTGCTAACCTAGCAGTTCAAAAGCACGTAAAAAATGCAAGTAGAAAAATAGGGACCACCTTTGGTGGGAAGGTAACAATTTTCCGTGTGCCTTTGGGGTTGAGTCATGCCGGCCACATGACCACGGAGACGTCTTCGGGCAGCGCTGGCTCTTCCGCTTTGAAACGGAGATGAGCACTGCCCCCTAGAGTCGGGAATGACTAGCACATATGTGCGAGGGGAACCTTTCCCTTTCCCTTACTTACCACCAGCCTATCTTGGTTTTATTCCCTCCGTGCGGACAATGGCAGCTCCTGAACCTTTGATGCTCCTGTTTGCAACAGACTTTAATTGTTTAGTAAAGTTGTTACAGGTAATTCTCCACTTATGACCAAAATTCAGCCCAAAATTCCTGTTGTTAAGTGAGACAGTTGCTAAGAAAGCTTTGCTTAGCTTTGGGTTGCGGGGAGAACTGGTAGTGGAAATTATGAGTAGTTCAGAGAACCGGTAAATACCACCTCTGCCTAGCCCTGCCCCCAATCTATTCGCTGCCTCCCGAGTCCCAGCTGATCGGCTAGAAGGAAAAAATCAGGGCTCACTTGACAAAGAAGAGGGAAAAAAAACCAAGACACTGTAGCTTTAAATTGAGAAGCCAAGAAGCCTCCCAACTGATCGGCTAGAATCGATCCGCTCCTTGTAAACCGCTCAGTGGTGGTAGATTGGCAATTGAGGCCAAACTACCTGAAAGTGGTTTCCGATGCTCTGGGTGGTGGCAGAACAGCAAAAAACTGTTTAAACTCTTGCCGCGGCGCTTCAAAGGGCCGCCCTACAGCTGATCAGCGGTAAAAGGCAGTGTGGTGGTAGACAAGTGCGCTACAAAAAAAAAATGGGTAGACCGGTACGGCTTTGCAAGCAGTTAAAAGCCTGGTAGACCAGTAGCTCTGCTAAATCCTAAATAATTGTTTGTCACATGACCATCAAACCACGCCCACAAAATAAGCCACGCCCACAGAACCAGTAGTAAAATTTTTTAGAACCCATCCCTGCTGCAATTGTTAAGTGAAACACTGTCATTGTGAAGTTAGTAAGAGGGTTACATTTTTTGATTTCAAAAGGGCCTTTTTTATATATATTTAAATTTCTATTAAAACCATATGGCTTTAAGTCTTAGGAACCCTTTAAAAAAAACCACTGCCCTGCAAACTTAGAACTTTTTCTTACCTGGCCACATGTTAAAAATATTCAAACGGAAATCAAATTGGTCTTTGAGAACTTTGTTGTGTTACAAATAATAATGCATGCGATTTTTTTTCTTAGGAAATGTAAAATGTGCTCATTGATAGCGTAATTCCCCAGCTATAGGGGAAAATTAATTGGGTGAACATCATCTGATCAAATCCACTTAATGCAGGGGGCACATAAAAATAAAACCTAGAATGTAATTTCATTTAACAATCTGTTGTTGTCCTAATGAAATTTTCTAATAACGCTCTAATTCTGATTTCTCTTCAGGAAGTGATGTGGGGTGTTTTTTCTTTCTCCCCCCCCCCTTTTCTCTCTTATTACTGCCTAATTTATTATCCTCATTCTGATGGCTTTCTATTTGAAGAATATTTTCCTTTCACTTTCTCTTCTGAATTAATATTTTATGAGCTTTCTCCTAACAACTGGGATAAAATCGTGTCCGTAAGGTTAAAAAGTGAAAATATCTTTCATGTATTTATTTTATTTAGTTTCCTCCCACCTTTATCATTTTTATCAATAATATATATAAAACATATATCTTTTTTAAAATCCCAAAGTCACTAATTCTGCTCTCTGGATTTCCCCTGCCCCCCAGGTTTTCTATGGGTAGGTGTCGAGACTCTAGAAAGAGTGCAGAGAAGAGCAACAAAGATGATTAGGGGACTGGAGGCAGCTGACCACATGGAGTTTAGAGTGAGGGGTTTTTATAGCTTCTCTTGGGCTTTGCATTTGAGCTTCCTGTTCCTGTGCAAGAACATGTATTCTATTGGCTGTTGTCAGACTCCCATGGGGTCATGTAGGGATCATAGCTGGCTCTATAGGCAATGTTCAAATCCTAGGTGTTTGTCCGAGCTACGTTTGGTTGAAGTTTGGACTGCTCTGAGGTTGATGCAATAATTCCTATTGTGGCTTAATGGCTTTCTTCCTGTTTTGGCTCTTAGGTGAGGGTATTTGCTTATGAATAGAGCTTTCTAGTTCTCAATAAGCTCTTTATTTCTTAAGTGCTGACATCAGCTGTGGGCTATTAAGGAAAGTGGGGTTTGCTTTCTGCCTCTAAAAAACAGGTTTCTCCACTTCTCCCTTTGGGAAATATAATTATCTGCCTTTTTTAAAAATATTCCTCAAAAGATTTCATTCTTCTGGGAGGGGGGCTTCTCATACAATTGTCATAAATACAGGCCAGTTGCCAAGTGCCCGAATTTTGATCACATGACTGTGAGACTGCTGTGACAGTCGTAAATCACTTTTTACAACCGTGTTACTAACGTAACAGCTGTAGTGATTCATTGAATTGTGGCAAGAAAGATGTTCTGACCCAGCTCCCCAAACACGACAAATCCTCCATATTTAAATCAATGATTCCTTTATTAGGTGTGCCAGCAGCCCTGGCAAAAAGTTTCTCTCTCAACGCAGGCTAACAAGTCTGTCTGGTAGGGAGATGAATAGTTGTCGGCCACATCTATTTATCTCCGCCCCCTGCCTTTTATCCCCAGAGCTAGGGTGGGGCTTTGCTAGCAGCGGTGGCTCTTCCATCCCCAGGACCAGCCCATAGATTTCCATTGCTCTCCTCTCCTCTGCCTTCTGCACATCTATGCATCAGGCACTGGATCCAGCTGTTCTTCTTCTTCCTCATCAGCCACCTCCAGACCTGGGTGTCAGGTTTCAGTGTCATCTCAATAAATTGCATTTCCAAACAAATAGTCTTTGATGAAATCTTTCATTTTTTAATCACGACAATCTGTCCCCGATTATGTCGTAGCCAACACTGACTTCCTGACCCCAAGCCTTCCCTTTCCGTTCCCCAATTCTCTGTGTCTCATTGGCCATCTTCCAAATCACTCTCCCCATATCTACTACTTCAGCTCCCAAGAATGTCCCCCCCTCCCAACTGATCTCCTAGGGGATATTATCTTCAGGGAAAATAAGTAGGTGAAGAGTCAAGCGTCCTCTTGCCAGCTGCCCCCTCTTCTCCTCCTTATGTCAGCACTGGAACGAATGTAGTTTGGAGTGCTGACATCGGGGCTGTTGACTCTCCATCTGAGGGTTGATGGACAGCCAAGGCCCCTGTCACTCACTCCCTCTCTCCCTCCCTCTCTCTCTCTCTCTCTCTTTCTCTCTCTCTCTCTCTCTCTCTCTCTCTCTCTTTCTCTCTCTCTGCCAGCTCCATTCCCTCTTCCCCCTCAGAGCTCTCAGGTTGCCTTGATGCCAACCCTGACTCCCATGCCTCCTCGTCATCTGATTCGGCTGTTGGAGGGGCCGGCGGCTGACAGGCCACAACAAAAGGTCTTAAAATGGGTCGTAAGAACTGTCTTGTTTAGCAACAGAAATTTGGGTCTCAATTGCGCTCATAAGTCGAAGATTACCATATTTTTTTGGAATATAAGACACACTTTTTTGTCTCCCAAAAGTGTGTGAAAATGTCTGTGTGAAAATGGGCCTCGAAAATGGGCTGAAAAAAGTCTTGAAAATTGGCTGAAAAAAACCTTGAAAACAGATCAAAAAGCCTCGAAAATGGCCCAAAAAAGCCTTAAAAAGGGCCAAAAAAGCCTAGAAAATGGGCCGAAAAAAGCCTCGAAAAAGGGCTGATAAAGCCTCAAAAACGGGCTGAAAAAAGCATTGAAAATGGACTGAAAAAAGCTTAAAAATGGGCCAAAAAGCCTAAAAAAGGGCTGAAAAATCCTCGAAAACGGACTGAAAAAAGCCTCAAAAAAGGGCTGAAAAGAGCCTCAAAAACAGACCAAAAAGCTTCAAAAATGGGCCTAAAAAAGCTGCAAAAATGGGGGGGGGAGGTTAGGGAAGGGCCAAAAAAAGGCCTGAAAAAAGCCCCCAAAATGGGGCACGTGGAGGCCAAAAACATTTTTGTTGCTGTTTTCCCCTTCTAAATTTAGGTGCGCCTTATAGTATGAAAAATACGGGTACTTCTTTTTCTTCCTTGAAAAATAATTCAGCTGTAACACACCTCTCCAGAAAAAAAAAATACTAAGGCTTTCAGTCTCACCTTTTCAAGTAGCATCACTCGGCTATTGCCGTGTCGTGTGTACATAGCAATAACATAAAGACACACAGGTGTCATAGGAGGTCGAGAGTAAAAACACATTCAGAGATCGAGGCCAGATGTCAGCAGGGAGGCATAGGAGACAAGAGAGCTTGTTAAAGGAATTCAAAACCATTTCAGAAGCCTTATTCCACATGCTTTCCCTTTCTGGGTAGACGCTGAATTCCTTACGAATGAAGGCGAATCGACTGGCGGCCCCCAGGGCCTTCTCTGGGGGCACCCACTATCTGGAACGAGCTCCCCCCAGAGATACGGAGGATCCCGGATCTGCGCACTTTCCGCCGTGCTCTTAAGACCCTCCTATTCCAGCAAGCCGGCTTGGCCTAATTTTCTCCCCTGTTTTAAAATTCTTTTAAATCGAAATTTTAATCTGTTTTAAATTATTGGGATTTTTAATTGTCTCAGGCTAAATTATTTAATCTGGTTTTAATTATGTTTCTAACTTTTGTATCTATGTATTTTATTTTGTGCCTGTTCACCGCCCTGAGTCCTTCGGGAGTAGGGTGGTATATAAATCTAATAAAACAAACAAACATAATGTTGCAGGATCCAATCTGGGTCGGTCTGCGGAACCAGAGGTTTTGTCTTCCAAGCTTTTGGAGTTGTAAAAAGTTAGCATATGCCCCTCTCCTAGAAGAATGAAATATTTTGAGAAATAATAAAAAGGCAGAATATTATATTTCCCTGTCCGTTCACGGCCCTCCCGAGCTCCATTTTTGCTGGCGGAGGGTTGCAGGAGGCCATCGCGGCTGTAAACGGAGCTCGGGAGCTTGTTTTCACCGGAAGAGCACTCAGGCCACCACAGGCGCCCCCAACATGAATGAGGTCAAGCTGGCTATGCCCACCCCACCCCACCCACACCCACACCCATGCCCACCCCAGCCACGCTCACCTCAGCCACGCCCACTCCAGCCCCCTGGAGGTCAAACACAACCCTGATGTGGCCCTCAATGAAATCGAATTGGATACCTCTGGTGTAGGGTCTCCTTCTTGGGCAGGGGGTGGGGCTAGATGACCTACAAGGTCCCTTCCAACTCTGTGCAGCTGTTCATCATCAGGATGGCTGCAAGCTAGAACGCCGGCCTTTGAGTGCCGCCGTTTTGATGGCAATCTTGAAAAGGCGATCACCAAGTCAGGAGAGCGTTACCTGCAGACCGAGAAGTTCTCTCTGAATCTAAACCGAGAGATTTTTTTTTTTTAAAGAGGGATGTCGAACCTAATGAACGCGGCAGCCTTTCCATTTGCAAACGTCCATCCGGTAGCCGCCAAACTCTGTTCTCCGCTTCCCCCCCAAAATGCGCTCTTTGACCACTGAACTGATACTTAACACTCGGCTTCCTATTTGCAGCTATCTGATAGGTTTGGGTGATTTATTCATGACTGATGTAGTGAAAAATTGGAAAAAGCGAGAAGGGCCAGCCAGGATGTCAAGATTCCCATGTCAGATGAAGGTCTACCACCCTAACAACCCAGGAACGGTCACAAACAGGATTGCGTTTCGCTCGGTGAGCACAAAGTGGCACCTTTCTATAAAGGGAAGGTGAAATTGGAAGTTAGATTGCTCGGTTTTAATTCCTTCAGGGCTTCGCAATTTGCCCGCAGTGGAGAGAGTGCAAGCTCTCAAAATAATAGAATACAAGGTTGGAGGGGACCTTAGAGGTCTTCTAGTCCAACCCCTAGCTCAGGCAGGAAACCATACACCATTTCAGGAAAATGGCTTTCCAAACTCTTCTTATAAACCTTCAGTAATGGAGCACCCACAACTTCTAGAGCAGTGATGGCGAACCTTTTTGCCGTCGCGTGCCAAAAGCAGGGGGAGTGTAGGGGGGTTGCGCGCGCGCATGCCCACACCCATAATTCTATGCGCTCCACCCTCCCGTACATGCGTGCACGACCCCCTCCGGCTCTCCCCGCTTTTGGCATGCGATGGCACAGTGGGCCCGTTTTTCGCCCACCCCAGGCTCCAGAGCCTTTCTAGGAGCCTGGGGAGCGTGAAAATGGCCTTCCCCACCCCCCGGAGGCCCTCCGGAGGCTGGAAACGCCCCATTTGCCGACTTCTGGTGGGACCGGAAGGCCTGGTTTTTGCTCTCCCCAGGCTCCAGAGCCTTTCTAGGAGCCTGGGGAGGGCGAAAACGGCCTTCCCCACCCCCCAAGGTCCCCTGGAGGCTGGAAACAGCCTGTTTCCCTAATTCTGGTGGGCCCAGAAGGCCCGAAAATGGAGCTGAGCTCGCGTGCCCACCAATATGGCTCCACGTGCCACCTGTGGCACGGGTGCCATAGGTTCGCCATCATGGTTCTAGAGGCAAGCTGTTCCACCGGTTACCTATTCTCACTGTCACGAAATTTCTCCTTAGATCTAGGTGGCTTCTCTCCTTGATTAGTTTCCATCCATCCGCTCAAACTTTATTCAGCAGCTGGGGACAATTTTGTAGATTAACATGACACTTATGCATACAACTATGGCAGTGGTGAAATCCAAATTTTTTTACCGCCGGTTCTGTGGGGGTGGCTTGGTGGGCGTGGCAGGGGAAGGATACTGCAAAGTCTCTATTCCCACCCCACTCCTGGGGGAAGGATACTGCAAAATCTCCATTCCCACCCCACTCCAGGGGAAGGATATTGCAAAATTCCCATTCCGTCCCCATTCTGGGGCCAGCCAGAGGTGGTGTTTGCCAGTTCTCCAAACTACTCAAAATTTCCGCTACCGGTTCTCCAGAACCTGTCAGAACCTGCTGGATTTCACCCCTGATATAAACCCTTCCTTTCCCCACCATTCAGTCAGAGCTGAAGAAGCTTCTTGGAGGAGAAGCGAAATGCCTTCAAAGAAAAAAAAAAACAAAGAAAATCCAGTTACCTCTTGAAAAATAAGCGCAACCATGACCTGGATGACTGAGAATCTCCACAGACATGTAAATTATAAAATGTATAACAGAATAGCAGAGTTGGGAGGGACCTTGGAGGTCCTCTAGTCCAACCCTCTGCTATATCATTTCAGACAAAAGACCTGATGAAAGTCATTAGCCTTTTCCTGCTTTCTAATTGAGCAGTAAGCCCCACTGAAGCTAAGGTGAATTACACCAGAGTAAAGGTTCACAGGATCCAGAAGGATTTAAATGTCCCCACAGAGCAATAATACCGTCAGGGAAAAGTTTTATGGCGGCTTCCATTGAACAGTAGCCTGGTAGAATCGTGGTCTGAACCCTGAACCAGCTGCTCTGTTTAAAAAGAAAGGGGAAACACCCCCCCACCACAAATCCCAGCAATCTAATCAATTATTTTTATGACTTTTCTAAAAGCAATCACCGGTTGATTTATTACACCTTTTACACTGTATTGGCTTTGGAGCTCATCCCTGCATGCAACGGAGAGTTCTCGTGTTCTGGAGATTTTCAAACAAGAGGTCGGGCCGTCATTTGTCTGTGATGCTCTCGGTGGATCCTGTACTGAACCAGAGAGTTGGAATAGATCAGGGGTGTCAAGCTCGAAATCATTAAGGCAAGGGTGGGATTGAAAAATTTTAGGAACTGGTTCTTTGTCTGGTTGCTGGGTGGACGTGGGCATGTGGGCTTGGCCTACCCAACCTCCTGCACCATGGCGGTGGGGGGAGGGTGTTTTTGCCCTCCCTAGGCTTTACTCGAGCCTCCGGGAGGGTGAAAACAGCCTCCCCCGGTCTCCGGAGGCCCTCCGGAGGCCGGAAATGGGCCCGTTTCAGGACTTCCGGAATTTCCGGGAGGCCCATTTTTTGTCCTCCCAGAGCCTCCGTGCGGGCCCTGCACTTACCTCGCATCCAAAGGAGACTCCTGGGAGGGGAGGGGTGGGCGGGGCCAGCCAGTCCTTCCAACTACCGGTTCGGCAAACCAGATGTAAAATAAGCATCCGGTTTGCACCAAACCGGTCCAAACCAGCTAAATCCCACCCCTGCATTAAGGGCCGCATCAGGTTTGTGTTTGACCTTGGGAGGTCGGGGTGGGTGTGGCCAGGTTGGACATGGCCAAATCGACATCACTTGTGTCGGGGGCACCTGTGGTGGCCCGGGCGGGGTTGGGGAATCCATTGCCCGCCTTCCTTCCTTCCTTCCTTCCTTCCTTCCTTCCTTCCTTCCTTCCTTCCTTCCTTCCTTCCTTCCTTCCTTCCTTTTCTTCTTTTTCCTTCCCTCTTCATTCTCCTTTCTTCTTCAGAGGCACCTCAGGCCGGTCCTTCACTGTTTCCAGGACGGCTTTGCGAGCCAGATCTAATCACCCCGTGGGCCGCATCCGGCTCACCCGTGTGGAGTGTGACACCCCTGGAATAGATTAGTCTTCTATAGTCCCTTCCAACTGTATGATTCGACGATTTCAAGAGATTTCTATTGGAGCCAAATTTGTCTTTGTTTTAATTCTGAACCTAAAATTTTGGATTGGAGCAAGTTGTTGGTCCATCTCTCCTCTTGGTTAAATGGGGCTCCCCTTGAGGAGCACCCGGAGGCTCCAGCTGGTCCAGAATGCGGCCGCGCGGGTGATTATGGGAGCGACGGGGCACTCCCATGTGACTCCCATGTGCACTCGCCTGTGCGAGCTGCACTGGCTCCCGGTGGTCTTCCAGGTGCGCTTCAAGGTTTTGGTTACCACCTTTAGAGCGCTCCATGGCTTAGGACTGGGGTATTTACGAGACCGCCTTCTGCCACCAGTAGCCTCTCACCGGCCAGTACGCTCTCATAGAGAGGGGCTCCTCAGGGTGCCGTCGGCCAAACAATGTCGACTGGCGGCCCCCAGGGGGAGAGCCTTCTCTGTGGGGGCACCCGCCATCTGGAACGAGCTCCTCCCGGAGATATGGAGGATCCCGGACCTGCGCACTTTCCGCCGTGCCATCGAAACATTTCTTTTCCAGCAGGCCGGCCTGGCCTAACCTCTCTTTTAAACTTTTTAAAAATTTAAAAATTCTTCAATTTTAAATTTGTCTTATGAATTTGGGGTGTTTTAAATTTCGTTTTCCGGGCCAATTATTTAATTGTATTTTAATGGTTTTTTAACATTTCTATTATATGTATTTTATTTGGCTGTTCACCGCCCTGAGTCCTTCGGGAGTAGGGCGGTATACAAATTCTAATAATAATAATAATAATAATAATAATAATAATAATAATAATAATAATAATAATAATAATAATAATAATAATAATAATAATAATAATAAATGTAGAAAAACCCAGCAAACTGACAGTCGGTAAGCGAATCGTGAGGTCGGTAAGCAAATCCGGTTTTCCCCTGCTCGATTTTGATTCTTGGAAGCTGGCTGGGAAAGTTACAAGTAGTGATCACTTGACCCTAGGATGCTCCAACCTTCATAAATACATGCCAGTTTCCAAGCCTCCAAATTTTGATCACGTGATCCTGGGGATGGATGCTGCATCAGTTGTAAGTCACTTTTTCAGTGCTGTCACCGAACGAGGGTCCCAAAGATGCTTTTTTCAAGAGGCAACTGGACTTTCTTTGTTTTTCCTTGAAGACGTTTCGCTTCTCATCCATGAAGCTTCTTCAGCTCTGAAGACTGAAAACAGGGACTGTGAGAGGGACCTTGGAGTCCTAATGGACGATCACTTAGATATGAGCCAGCAGTGTGCAGCAGCAGACAAAAAAGCTAATACAATCCTGGGTTGCATAAACAGAGGGATAGAATCAAGATCACATGAAGTGTTAATACCACTTTATAAATCCTTAGTAAGGCCACACCTGGAATACTGCATCCAGTTTTGGTCACCACATTACAAAAAAGATGTTGAGACATTGGGGGGGGAAATGTGCAAAGAAGAGCAATTAAGATGATTAAAGGCCTGGAGACTAAAACATGCAAAAAACGTAATTCCAAATTCTGTGTTCACGATTGAAATGGAATCAAGGCATCCTGGCCAGGGGTAGATTCTACTTACCTTTACTACCGGTTCACAAAGGGATCACATGCGCACCAGTCGTGGGTTGCTACCGGTTTTCCCCGGTTCGCAAGAACTGGTAGTGGAAATTTTGAGTAGTTCAGAGAACCGGTAAATACCACCTCTGCCTGGCCCCGCCCCCAATCTATTCACTGCCTCCCAGTCTCCCAGCTGATGGGCTAGAAGGAAAAAACCAGGGCTCGCTTTTCAGCGGGGAGATCGCTTGACAAAAAAGAGAAAAAAAACCAAGATGCCGTTGTTTTAAATTGAGAAGTCTCCCAACTGATCGCTTCTCAGCCAGGAGATCACTTGGCAAAGAAGAAGGGGGAAAAAAAAAAAAAAAAAGACGCCGTTGCTTTAAATTGAGAAACCAAGAAGCAGCTGCTGGAAGGATGTTTTTACTTGCAGAAGCGAAGTGACATTCAGCAGTTCGTTTCTGGGTCAGCTGAACAACAAACTGGATAAGAGGAGGGATTCTTACATGGTTCCATCTTTTTGAAGATGTGCAACATTGAAGATGTGGGGTTTGTGCAACATGAGCTTTGTGTTTCTAAAAAGGTTTGGGTGATTTCAGTTGTGAAATATCCTGTCTTGAATGAGTTTTCTGCCTGCTTGTAAATGGAGCCGAACTTCCGGCTTCCACTTTCTATTATCTCTTAGCTGTTTTCTTCTTACAAAGTTTCCTTTATGCAGCTGGCAGGAATGTGGAATGAGTATCAGGCAGGTTCCTTGTTAGCGGCTTGATTTTTCCTTGCTTTTTTAATGAGTAATATTTTATTTGGGGAAATGAAGAGGGGGAAGTTTGATTCCTTCCCAGATCAGGTTAGTGGGGTGGGGAGGGAATGGGGATTTTGAAGTCACCTTCCCCTGAAATGGGGAGGAAATGGGGATTTTATATGTGAAATTTATATGTGAAATTATGACTGAAATATTTCTGCACCTATATTTGTTCACACTGTCAGGAAGTTTCTCCTTAGTTTTAGGTTGCTTCTCTCTTTATTCAGTTTCCATCCATTGCTTCTTGTTTTGCCTTCTGGTGCTTTGGAAAATAAATTGAACCCCTCTTTTTTGTGGCAACCTGTCAAATACTGGAAAATACATTGCCTCCCCTTCTTTCTGGCAGCCCCTTAAAAGCCTGTTGCCTATCACACTCTTGGGCAAAGCATGTGAGCCATTTCCTCCTTTCAGAGGTCCATGAAGATGCATCTATAGTATGTAGATAATAAAGTTAAAAAAAGGTGAGCAACATTTTTACAGAACTATAGGTATGTTGAGGCCGGGTGTGACAAGGAATGGCTGGGAGGGGAGAGGCCAGGTGAGTCACCGCTTGATGTGAGTGACATTGAGTTGGCCACGCCTACCCAGTCACATGATCATCGAGCCACGCCCACTGTCACATGACCATCAAGCATACCCACAGAACTGGTAGTAAAAAAATTTAGAACCAATCCCTGGTGCGCACGCTCACTTTGCTTGCGCGTGCGCCTTGCTTCTGAGTATCCACAGATCACCGATGACGACATCCAGGGCGGTAGGCGGAGCCTCCCACCGGTTTTACTACCAGTTCTTACGAACCGGTCCGAACCGGGGGCAACACACCACTGATCCTGGCTAATTCTGATGAATTTGTTTGTCATTCCATGGCATCCATTCCAACCTTCTATCTAGAAATGACTGGAAAATACGATGAGGAATCCGAGATGAGGAAGAGGAGCGGTGAGGGCTGCCAGAGAAAACAGGAGAAAGGCAAGAACTCAAATGCCTTAACAACTACGTTAAAGAGCTGGTGTTGTTTTTATATATAATTATACTTTGCAGGCCAATGTGGGCCTCCTCCCTCATTACTATCCTGTGGTTCGTACAAGCTGACTCGACCCCAGCAGGATACTATCTACGGCTCCAAATGATCACAGTTCCTCTTTGCTCATTACTAACCCTTGAATGGTAGACTGATTAACCATGCAGGGTCTCTTCCCTCCCTCCCTCCCGCCCTCCGTTTGATCTGTGTTTGTTGCGCGTCCTGTTAAGATTGAAGAAGGACGTCAAATGATAGGCAGTCTCATCTTTCTCCATGTTTATATATATTTATTGGCTGCTTTCTGCTTATTGTACATTTTACACAACACGGAGCTACAAAATATCAGGGTTGAAAGGGACCTGGGAGGTGTTCTAGTCCAACCCTCTTCTCAGTCAGGACATCCTATGCCAGGGGTGTCAAACTCGATTTCGTTGAGGGCCTCATCAGGGTTGTGTTTGACCTCTGGGGGGGTGGGGGTGGGGGGCATGGACAGGGTGGGAGTGGCCAGCTCGATATCACCAGGGTACCTTTACTACCGGTTCGCAACGGAAGCGTGCACAGATCACCAGAGGTGGGTTTCAGCAGGTTCTGGCCAGTTCTGGAGAACTGGTAGCAGAAATTTTGAGTAGTTCGGAGAACCGGTAGTAAAAATTCTGACTGGCCCCGCCCCCATCTATTCTCTGCCTCCCAGCTGATTGGGAGGAAATGGAGATTTTTGCATTATCCTTCCCCCAGGAGTAGGGTCGGAATGGAGATTTTACAGTATCCTTCCCCTGCCACGCCCACCAAGCCACACCCACCAAGCCATGCCACGCCCACCAAGCCACACCCACAGAACCGGTAGTAAAAGTTTTTGAAACCCACCACTGCAGATCACCCGTGATGATGTTGTGACGGGTGGGCGGAGCCTCCCTCTGGTTTTACTACCGATTCTATAGAACCGGACTGAACCGGGAGCAACCCACCACTGGATGTCACTCATCAAGGCTTCTTTTTCAGCCGTGTTGGCCCTCCCGAGCTCCATTTTCACTCATGTCAGCCCTCCTGGGTTTCGTTTTCAGCTGCAACGGCCTTCTGCAGCCCTCTGCTAGCAAAAATGGAGCTCAGGGAGGCTGCGAACGGCCCGTCCGGGCTCCGTTTTTGGCTGCAACGCCCTCTGCCAGCAAAAAGGGAGCTTGGCAGGGCCGTGCATTGCCTCCCCGAGGTCCCTTTTTTCTGGCAGAGGCACCACAGGCCGGTCCTTCACTGTTTCCAGGGTGGCCCCACAGGCCAGATCTAACCACCCCACATTTGACACCCCTGTCCTATACCATTCTGGACAAATGGCTGTCCAATCTTTTCTTGAAAATCTCCAGTGATGGAGCACCCATAACTTCAGAAGGCAAGCTGTTCCACTGGTTAATGATTCTCATCACCAGGAAAGTTTCCTTAATGCTACGTTGGATCTCTCTTTGATCAGCATCCACCTGATACTTCTTGTCCTGCTCTCAGGGTTTTGGAAAATAAATTAACTCCCTCATCTCTGTGATAGCCCCTCAAATATTGGAAGACTGATATCATGTCACCGCCAGTGGTGGGTTCCTCCTGGTTCGGTCCGGTTCTGCAGAGCCGGTAGCGGTGATGATATGACGTCACCGAACCGGTTCTCCCCCCCCCGCCCTCCCACCCCCCACGTTATTCTTACCTTTTATTTGGTCCCACCCCCAATCTATTGCTGCCTCCTGAGTCCCAGCTGATGACTAGAGGGAAAAAACCTGTTTAAACTCTTGCCGCGGGGCTTCAAAGGGCCGCCCTACAGCTGATCAGTGTTAAAAGCAAACAAATGAGTCGGGTCGTAAGTTCGAGGACTGGTCGTAAGTGCGAGGACCTTCCAGAAATGACTCTGACCAGCTAGCCATGCCCACCTAGTCACATGACCTCCAAGCCACACCCACAAAATAAGCCACGCCCACAGAACCGGTAGTAAAAAAATTTAGAACCCCCCCCGGTCACCGCCCTAGTGTCTTTCTCTTTTGTTTGACTAGACATACCCAATTCCTGCACCATTCATTATATGGTATAACCTCTAGTCCCCTAATCATCTTTGTTGCTCTTCTTTGCATTTTCTTTGACTCACCATCATTTTTGTATCGTATTGTGGTGACCAAAACTGGATGCAGTAACCCTATGTTCTGTCCCCGTCCCCACACACACACAAAGAGCCAGCCGGGGGTTAAAGAAGTACTCGGCACACACAAGGTTCGTTATCAGGAACTTGGCAGCAATACGATAACCGTCTGCCAAGTGCTTTACTACAAGAAGAGGAGTGTTCCTCCACCAGATAACACCAACGAATACACACAGTTTTCAAAACAGTCCAGCTCAAACATGAAACCTTCAGCAGATCAGGCGTTGTACAAAGTGACTAGCCAGAAGTTAGCTTTGTCCGTCACAGAGTCTAAATGGCCACCACACTCTCTTATATAGCCTGTGGGGTGTGGTCCAGTGACTCAGCTTAATCCCTGGCACGCCTCCTCATCTGCTGCAAACGTTTATCTTGCCTTCATTGGCGTGGATCCAGGAACAACTTATCACCCTCATCGCTGTCATTGGAGACACCTGGCTCCTGGTCAATCTCCTGTCCCTCGGCAGACACCTGAGGCATTGCCAGAGAGGAGGGGCCTAGAGAGGGAGGCCTGGCTAGCTCCTCTCCTTCATGTTCGGAGCCTTCTTCCTCCGATAAGATGGGCTCAGGGGTCGGAGCCACAACACCCTAACCCTCTACCATTTCAGATAAAAGGTTGTCCAATCTCGTCTTAAAAACTTCCAGTGTTGGAGCATTCACAACTTCTGGAGGCAATGAAAGAGCTTGTAATAACAGCAGAAACGGTACAGCAGAAAAGATCAAGTACTGGTCAGCATCAGGTGAACTGCGTGGTTTTGGTTGAAACATCTGACTGGTCTACATCAGGGGTGGGTCCTAAATTTTTTTACTACCGGTTCTGTGTGCGTGGCTTATTTTGTGGGCGTGGCTTGGTGGGGGGGGGTAATGTAACTGGGTGGGCACGGCCAACTTTTTTTTTTTTACTTTTAAAAGCATTTTTTCTACAACCTTAAGAGGTTGCAGAAAAAATATGCTTTTAAAAGCCTCTCATGATCAGGCAATTCAGCTGGAATCACCAGAGGCTTTTAAAGGCATTTTTTTTCCTACAACCTCTTCGGCCGAAGAGGTTGTAGAAAAAAATGCTTTTAAATGCCTCTGACAATCCCAGCTGAGCCGCGCGATCATCAGAGGCTTTTTTTTTACTTTTAAAAGAATTTTTTTGGCTGAAGAGGTTGTAGAAAAAATCCTTTTAAAAGTAAAAAAAAAAAAAAGAGCCTCTGATGAGGTGGGCGGGATAAGAGAACGTCGACCGGGACAGGGACCGGTTCGGGGGCGTGGCCAGCCAATGTTATTACCGGTTCTCCGAACTACTACAAATATTTACTACCGGTTCTTGCGAAACGGTGCGAAACGGGAGTAACCCACCACTGATCTACACCCCTTTGTTGTCAAGCAGTTTAACAACCTACTGCAACAAAGTGAAATTGAAGATTGGCCAACATCTGGCAAAACCTATCTACTAATGAAAGGACCAGCACAAAGGACAACACCAGGCAGTTACAGAACTGAAGAAGCTTCTTGTATGAGAAGTGAAGTGTCTTCAAGGAAAAACAAAGTCCAGTTGCCTTTTGAAAAAACACCTTTGGGACAACCATGACTTGGATGACCAAGAATCTCCATAGACAACTACATGCAACTACAGACAAATGTCCTGCTTATGAACATCTTCTAAATTATTAACTAGTCTGGTAACTGATGCCATCCAACATCTACTTGAAAACTGGTTCTTTGCACCTGAGCAGAAAGGAAAGTGCTCATCAACAGAGGAATGAAACATCAGCTCCTAAATTGACACAATCCATAGACAATCAGCTCCCAAACGACAAGGTGATTTTGGAAACCTGCTAGAGAAGAATCTGGGACACCGTGGCTCAGTGGCTAAGATGCTGAGCTTGTCGACCGAAAGGTCGTCAGTTCAGCGGTTCGAATCCCTAGTGCCACGTAACGGGGTGAGCTCCCATTACTTGTCCCAGCTTCTGCCAACCTAGCAGTTCGAAAGCACGTAAAAAATGCAAGTGGAAAAATAGGGACCACCTTTGGTGGGAAGGGAACAGCATTCCGTGGGCCTTTGGCATTTAGTCATGCCCGGCACATGACCACGGAGACGTCTTTGGACAGCGCTGGCTCTTTGGCTTTGAAATGGAGATGAGCACTGCCCCCTGGAGTCAGGAACGACTAGCACATATGTGCGAGGGGAACCTTTACCTTTTTAAGAGAAGGAAACCCAAGTTGAATTGTAGCTTGGATTGATTATAAAAAGGCATTCGACTCCCTGATACACCACTGGATAATCAACTGCCTTAGAAATAACAGGAACCAACATCAGTAGATTTGTGTGAAGATCAATGACACAAGGGAAGACACAGTTGCCGGTCAATGGTGATAGATTGGGAGAGGTTTAATATCAAGAGAGGAATCTTTCAAAGGGACTCACTATCATCACTACTGTTAGTCATGCATTGATTCTTCTGTCAACAATATTGAACAAATCAGACTATGCCTACCAAATATCAAAAACATCTGCCAGACTATCCCATCTCCTTTACATGGATGACCAGTATCAAGACTAAAGCACACTGTTATTAACATCTGCTGCTTGCAATTACTGCAAATTCAAATCTCACCAGGCTCAAGGTTGACTCAGCCTTCC
The DNA here is from genome assembly GCF_059756535.1 of Pantherophis guttatus. Lineage (NCBI taxonomy): Eukaryota > Metazoa > Chordata > Lepidosauria > Squamata > Colubridae > Pantherophis > Pantherophis guttatus. The sequence continues at coordinate 340,735,049 of NC_142063.1, forward strand.
ATCCTTTCTAAGGTAGGTAAAATGAGGACCCAGATTATGGGGGCAATAAGATGACTGTGTATAAATATACAAAAGTATGAAGGCTATTGCTTAACGCATTGTAAGCCGCCCTGAGTCTCCAGAGAAGGGCGGCATATAAAGTAAAGCAAAAAAAAAAAGACGGTTGTTAAGTGAGTTTTGCCCCATTTTATGACCTTTCTTACCACAGTTAGTACTAGCAATAGCACTTAGACTTATATACCGCTTCACAGTGCTTTACAGTTCTCTCTAAGCGGTCAGCAAATTGCCTCCAACAATCTGGGTCATTTTATTGACCTCGGAAGGATGGAAGGCTGAGTCAACCTTAAACCGGTCAAGATCGAACTCCTGGCAGTGGGCAGAGTTTGCCTGCAATAGAAATAGCACTTAGACTTACCGGTATATACCACTTCACGGTTCTTTAAAGCCCACTCTGAGAGGTTTACAGAGTCAGGAATTTGCCCCCAACATTCTGGGTCCTCTTTTTATTGGAAGGATGGAAGTCAACCTTGAGCCGGTCAGGATCGAACTGCTGGCAGTCGGCAGAATTAGCCTGCAATCCTGCATTCTAACCACTACGCCATCACAGCTCAGTTGTTACATGAATCTGTTCTGACCTAGGCTTCTCAAGAGCTTGAAGCAGACCCCTTGTCCCGACAAAAACCCCTTTTTATTAAGTTACTGTGAATTCCTTTCATTCACATCCAGCAAAGTCTTTCAAGGGTGAATTTACAGTCACAGACCTTATCTGGCTTGGGGAGCTGCCAGGCCAATATCTTCAAAACTTGGCAAGGAGTCACGAACCAATTAAGCAAACTAATTGTCTCCTGCAAACTCCACTCCCCTTTTGCTCCTCTTTTATTCCCTCTGGGAGGGGCCATTCATCGTCCACTTCTGGCTTTACTCCTGAGTTGACCCTTGTTCTTTAGCTGTTCCCTTCATTTGGCAACTCTGCACATGCACACACTGGGAACAGGCTCCAGCTGTTCGTCTGCCTCACTGATGTCTGACTCTGAAGGCAACTGATAACTGGCATACGGCCCTGGCCCCCTCTCTGCCTCCGATGCAGAGCCCTCATCAGAGCCCTCCCCAGACTCCAGGACTGGCCCATGTTCCTCTCCAACCTCCTCACTGTCCGAATCTGCTGCTAGATCCTCTGACGGGCCACAACAGAATCATTGCAGTTGTTAAGTTAGTAACACGGTTGTTAACTGAATCTGGCTTCCCCATGGACTTTGCTTGTCAGAAGGTTTGCAAAAGGGGATCATGACCCCGGGACACTGTGACCGTCAGAAATACGAGTCAGTTGCCAAAGGTCTGAATTTAGATCACGTGACTGATAGGGATGCTGTTTTTCCACACGACCGATAAGTCACTTTTTTCAGTGCCACTGTAACTACGAATGGTCACCAAATGAACGGTTGTTAAGTCGAAGGGTACCTCTATTTCACAAAAGAGCAGCTCTCGGTACATCCATGGCTCAAATCTTTCTTAAAGCAAGCCCCTCCTCAAGATTTGAGACCCCCTGATTGTCATGCCAGCATTTGGGGAGGGTTTTGGGGAAATCCTGAGGCTTCCGTTAAGACTAACCCATTTTAATTTATCATCCTATATCAGATTTCATGGATTACGGCTCCCGAGAAAAGAAACGTTTATGTATGTTCGGCTCTTGGAAGGAAGAGGGAAGAGGTGGAACGAGGGGAGGAGAGAGGTCAGGGATAAAGAGACAAAATAATTTTGGCGGTTAGAGATATTCATATATCTAAGGAAGTGGATTGGAACCCACAAAACCTGATGAGATAATAAAATGAAATTGGTTAGCCTTTTAAGTGCCACCAAATCTTTCTGCCCCCACCTACCTACCTACCTTCCTTCCTTCCTTCCTTCCTTCCTTCCTTCCTTCCTTCCTTCCTTCCTTCCTTCCTTCCTTCTTTTCCTTCCTTCCTTCCTCTCCCTCTCTTTCTTTCTTTCCTTCCTTCCTTCCTTCTCTTTCTCTTTCTTTTTCTTTCTTCCTTCCTTCCTTCCTTCCTTCCTTCCTTCCTTCCTTTCTTTCTTTCTTTCTTTCTTTCTCTTTTTCTCTCTTTCTTTCTCTCTCTCTCCCCTCCTTCCTATTTATTTATTTATTTATTATTTCCCTTCCTCCCTCACTTTCTCCCTCCCTCCCTCCCTCCCTTCTCTTTCTTTCTTTCTCTTTCTTTCTCTTTCTTTCTTTTCTTTCTTTCTTTCTCTTTCTCTCTCTCTCTCTCTCTCTCTTTCTTTTTCATTAAAGCAAAAAGACCTCTTTAGAAACTTTTAAAAAGAAATGCCTAAATTGTTCACTGAGTTTCTAGATGAAATGGTTTATTTACATGATCTACTGACTGGTCCATCCTGAGCATTCCAGCATTTTTCCAGGGAATCCTTGACTTACAAGCACAATTGAGCCCAAAACTTCCATTGCTAAGTGAAAGGCAGTTGTTAAGGGAGCTTTGCCCCATTTTACAACCTTTCTTGCCACAGTCGTTAAGTGAATCACTGCAGTTGTTAAGTGAGTAACGCGGTTCTTAAGTGAATTCCCCATTGACTTTTCTTGTCAGAAAGTCTCCAAAGATCACATGACCCCAGGATACTGCAACCGTTATAAATTTGCCAAGCGTCTGAATTTTGACCATCTAACCATGAGGATGCTACAACAGTCATAAGTTTGAAAAATGGTCATAAATTACTTTTTTCAGTGCCGTTTAACTTCAAACGGTCACTAAATGAACTGTTGTAAGCCGAGAGCTACTTATAATTCTGTGAACTCCCTCCGCCCAATATTTCTGGGATTTAATTTGAATATCGCCAGCCAGTATGATTCCCCCACCTTGCCAATTGCACAGAGTCAAGATTTCTTTGTTCCCAACCACCTACAAACCGTACTTCTGGAAAACAGAGTTTTCCGCAATTTATTTTCTTGGATAAAGTGGTCGGTTGCCAAGCCAGCAGAAGAGGGGGAAGGAAGGAGGAGGGGAAGGGGGCGATGAAAAATTATTTGCCAAACCCCATGCCCTAAAGATACTTGTATGGACAACAATTACAGGCCCTTAATTAACTGGAATTTCGGTTCTCCCGTGGACCGTAGCTTGTCCGGTGCTAAAGTTATGCCACTGGTGATGTCTGGAACTAGTTAATGAATATAAATCAAACGGTTTATAGTTAGCAAACGTGTAATAGGGTTGCAGTGTACAGAATTTCAATGTAAAACGCCGGAGGATAGGAACATACCATTCATAATGTACACATACAAATTGGCACACGTTTTCTGCTTACAAAAGGGACAATATTAAACCCTGGACTTTAGAAAAGGACCATCCTGAGGCCAGGAGAAGCTCCTTAAGAGAATCGGAGGTGAAGTTAAGGAGGAGGAATGGACCCTCCTGGTTGAAAGGCCTTCCTGAATCCCACCTCGCTTCTTCCAGGGTTCCTGAGCAAGAAAACCATTTCTTCTTGGTCATATGTTTACTTTGTGTGATGCATGGGAAGCATGCCCTGAAGGCAGAGGCATTGAAGGTGACTTCTGAGGTCATGCCATGAAGGACAACCAGTAAAAGCCAGAGTTGAGAATGACCAAGGCTTAAGCCAAGAGCAGAGTAACAAAAAAAAAAAACCCTCAACTCTGTGAACTAACACAAATACTGCATGACATTTAAGATCGACCTCCAAAGTGGTCAAACATAAGGTCTCCTTAGAACTTTTTTTTTTTTTTGGTAAATTTTTTTTTTATTTTTTACACAAACAAACAAACATAACAATGCATTTTTTCTGAACAGAGTATTGGCCGGTTCACAAATTTAAACCATTTTTCGTCATCTCCAACACAATGTATATATTCCCTTTTTGCCATAGTGTTTATTCTCTCTAATTTTTATAAACCAATATTACCCTTCATCCTAATCTCTAATCTTAATAAAATTCAATTTTTTCCCTTTTCGTCTCTAGGTCTCCTTAGAGCTTTTCATAGATCAATCGAAACGAATTAACAGATTAGCAGAGTAGGAAGGGACCTTGGAGGTCATCTAGTCCAACCCCGACGTCCAAGCAGGAGACCCTACAACATTTCTGACAGATGGCAGTCCAGTCTCTTCTTGAAAGCCTCCAGTGATGAAGCTCCCACAACTTCTGAAGGCAATGTCTGTTCCATGGGTTGATTGTTCTCACTGTCAGGAAATTTCTCCTTATTTCCAGGTTGAATCTCTCCTTGATCCATTTCCATCCATTGTTCCTTGTCTGGCCTTCAGGAAAATAGCTTGACCCCCTCCTCTCTGGGACAGCCCCTCAAATATTGGAAGATTGCTATCCTGTCTCCCCGATCCTTCTCTTCACTAGACTAGCCATGTCCAGTTCCTGCAACCGTTCTTCATATATTTTAGCCTCCAGTCCTCTCATCATCCTGGTTGATCTTCTCTGCACTCTTTCCAGAGTCTCAACATCTTTTTTATAGTGTAGTACTAAGGCTGTATAGAGTGGTATTAGTACCTCCCTTGATCTTGATTGAATCCCTCTGTTAATTATACAGAACATAGAATCATAGGACTGGAAGGGGCCTTGGAGATTTTCTAGTCCACCCCTCTACTCAAGGCAGGACAAATGATTTTTTCTACTTTAGAAAATCTCCAGTGATGGATCACACACAACTCCGAGAGGCAAGTGTCCCACTGATTAATTGTTCTCACTGTCAGACAATTTCTCCTTAAAAGTAGGTTGGATCTCTCTTTAACGATCTTCCACCTGTTACTTCTTGCTTCTACTCTCCGAAAATCCAATATGTAGCATGCATGAATAGAATGAAATGGTATAGGTTCTCCCAGTGGTGAAATCTAAAATTTGTTACTACCGGTTCTGTGGGCGTGGCTTAGTGGTGGTGGGGTAATGTGACTGGGTGGGCGTGGCCATTTAAAAAAAAAAACTTTTAAAACCATTTTTTCTACAACCTCTTCGGTTGTAGATCCCAGCTGAGTTGCCTGATCGTCAGAGGGTTTTTTAAAAAACCCTCTGATGATCAGGCAACTCAGCTGGGATTTTTTAAAAAACCCTCTGACGATCAGGCAACTCAGCTGGGATCGTCAGAGGCATTTAAAAGAAAAAAAGCCTCATGATCACGCGGCTCAGCTGGGGGGGGCAGGGATTTTTGCTACTGGTTCTCCAAACCACCCACCTCCATCGCTACCGGATCGGGTGATCCAGTCTGTACCGGGAGCATTTCACCCCTGAGTTCTCCTGCTCGAGTGGGCGAGGGAGGGGGGCTGGACTAGAAGACCTCCAAGGTCCCTTCCAGCTCTATTCTATTCTAAAAGTTGAGAGGCTCACACCAAGTTAAAAATAGGGGTAGACAAGGTATAAGGGCAGAGGTGGGTGTCACATACTGTAACAATCGGTTTGCCCACCACCGATTGGAAGTTGGAAACATGGAAATTCGCTCGCGTCCACCATCCGTACATGCATGCGGTATCAAAAACACAGCAATATAGGATGGGATTGCGCCTGGGTCCCACTCACAAGTCGCAACTACCGGTTCGCCTGAACCGGTCTGAACTGGCAGCAGCCTACCACTGTGTAAGGGGCAAATGATATTCTCCTTGCCGAAGGGCATGTTAGCTAGAGCGAGTGAACTCAATCTACTGAAGTGATGCCATTGGAAGGGAAGAAAATGCATAATAAGAACAAGTTTGGTTTAGTGTTAAGGCACCAGGCTAGCAAGCGGCAGATTGTGAGTTCTAGTCTCGCCTTAGACATGAAAGGTGGCTGGGTGATTTTGGACCAATCACCCGGAGATTGTGAGTTCTAATCCTGCTTTAGGCATGAAAGCCAACTGGGTGACCTTGGGCCAATCACCAGGAGACTGAGAATTCTGGTCCCATTTTACACATGAAAGCTGGCTGGTTGATTTTGGGTCAATCCCCAGATTATAAATTCTATGATTTAATTTGTAGCACATTGTAAGCCGCCCTGAGTCTCCGGAGAAGGGCGGCATATAAATCAAATTAAAAAAAAAAATTACTAAGACAAGTGATTTAGGTCCAGCCAGATTCTCTTCGCCCAAACCCACCTTGCAGAGTTATTATTGTGGGGGAAATAGGAGTAGGAAGGAGTATCTTATTTATTTACTTATAAAATTTATAGCCCCCCCCCATCTTATCTTGTTAACTCTGGTATGGTGTTTGTTCACTATCTTTAGTTATTTATAAAAATAATATAAAGGCAGGATATAAATAAGTAAAATAATAAACGATCCAGTGGTGGGAGTCAAATAATTTAACAACCGGTTCTCTGCCCTAATGACTGGCTGGGTGGACGTGGCCTTGGTGGGCGTGGCCAGGAGGTGTGACAGGCAGCACTCGGCCTCCTGCACCCCCCTGGGAGCAAAAATGGGCAGTGGGAGGGGGACACACACCGTCACCCACCCACCCCCATGCCTCATTTTGGGCCTAGTAGGCCTCCCTGCACTTGCCTGGGAGCCAAAATGGGGCACGTGGGGACTCCTGGGAGGGACGGGGTGAAGGGGTGGGGCGGGGCCAGCCAGCAATTTCACTACCAGTTTTCCCAAATTGGCCCGAACCGGCTGAATCCCACCACTGAAATGATCTCAAAACCATCTGCATGGCTTTAAAATTAAACCATGCCAGCTAAATAGAATTAGCAAGATTTTCCTCCATGCATATTTCTTTTCTTGTCCTCCTTCATGTTACGCTTTGGAGCCCATATCTGGAGTGGAATTGAACAGTCAAAGCAAGACTTTTGTGGTCTGTAGGCCCTCCAGGTCACACACCTGTGTGTAAATCCTCCCAAGATGGAGGGAAAACAAGATGGCGGAGTGTCACTGCTCCAAGGTCACCTGCTGTCCTTCGGGGACGAATTCTCTGCACAGTGACCCAAAGCAAACTTTGCTTCATCTTCCAACTTAATTCCTTTGTGTCAAAAGTCCCAGGCAGCACTTGGCAATTAACCCAGTTTATCAGTTCTCTCTTTTTTCTGGGTTTCTGAGAAGGACATAAGCAAGTCCCCAATAGGGATTTTAAATTCGTTTTAATCAATGTAGTAAAAAGAGACAGAATCACAGGCCAACAGACCATACCCCATTCAGTGTCCAAGCGCTACGCAGTTCAGTGCAATCGGTCAGTGAATGACAAGTCCCCTTCGTTGTTAATGCAGACACAAAATGATTGCACTATTACCCACTATTCGGAGTAAGTAATATGTAACTTGCAGAGACGTAGTTCGAAAAAAGTAAGGCAAAGAAATGAAAGGCCTAAAACCATGATGGCAAACTTATGGGACGCGTGCCCAAATGGCACACAAATTCATGTTGCCCGGCATGTGCGGCCTTTGCCTGTTGGTCTTCCGAGTTTCTGCTGTGAATACACACGTGACGATCAGCTGTCCTTCGCGTGTGTGGCAGTGCCGAAAACCGGTGTGTGCATGTGGCCGGACAACGGATTGTCGGGTGTGCATGCGTGCCAGAATCCAGCGTTCTCGGAGCGTGATCCCTTCGTGCGCACGGCAAGGCCGAAAACCGGCCTGCACATGCACGCCAGCCTGCTGACTGTCTGGCGCGCATGTGTGCTAGAACCCAGAAGTTCGGCTTTTCCGGAGCGCGGCTACCAACAAGTGCGTGCAAGCCAGTGGTGGGTTGCTTCCAGTTCGCACCGGTTCGCTAGAACTGGTAGTAAAAATTTGTAGTAGTTCTGAGAACCGGTAATAACAATGGCTGGCCACGCCCCCGAACTGGTTCCCAGCCCAGTCGCCGCTCACGTACCCCGCCCACTTCATCAGAGGCTTTTTTTTTTTTTTTACTTTTAAAAGAATTTTTTCTACAACCTCTTCGGCCGAAAAAATGCTTTTAAAAGAAAAAAAAAAGCCTCTGATGATTCCGCAGCTCAGCGGGGATCGTCAGAGGCTTTTCAAAGCATTTTTTCTACAACCTCTTCAGCGGAACAGGCGATAAAAAAATGCTTTGAAAAGCCTCTAACGATCCCAGCTGAGTTGCCTGATCGGCAGAGGCTTTTCAAAGCATTGTTTTCTGCAACCTCTTAAGGTTGTAGAAAAAATGCTTTTAAAAGTTAAAAAAAAAAAGTTGGCCACGCCCACCCAGTCACATTAGCACCCCCACCAAGCCACACCCACAAAATAAGCCATGCCCACAGAACCGGTAGTAAAACAATTTAGAAGCCACCCCTGGCACAAGCATGTGTAAAGTTTCCGTGCGACCTTTTCAGCACTTGGTGCCAAAAAGGTTTGCCAATGCTGGCCTAAGAAATAAGAAAATAAAGCAGTTAAAATGTGCACAGGTAATCCTCGACTTAACAACCATGCATTTAGTGACTGTTCGAAGTTACAACATCACTGAAAAAAGTGACTTACAACTGTTTTTCACATTTATATATATATATATATATATATATATATATATATATATATATATATATATATATATATATATATATATATATATATATATATATATATATATATATTTGTTTATGTAAGTTTTCATAAATATATATATATATATTTATATATATATATAATCTGATTTATATGCCGCCCTTCTCCGGAGACTCAGGGCGGCTTACAATGCGTTAAGCAATAGCCTTCATCCTTTTGTATATTTTTATACAAAGTCAGCTTATTGCCCCCACAAACTGGGTCCTCAATTTACCCACCTTAGAAAGGATGGAAGGCTGAGTCAACCTTGAGCCTGGTGAGAATTGAACTCGCAGTAATTGCAGGCAGCTGGATGTTAAATGCTGCCTTAGGAGGTATTAGCCTCCTACGCCACTCAGGCCACTGTAGCATCCTCATGGCAACGTGATCAGAATTCAGGTGCTTGGCAATTGGTTCGTATTTTTGACAATACCAGTGTCATGTGATCCCCCTTTGCGACTCTTAACACGCGAAGTCAATGGGGAAGCCAGGTTCACTTTGCAGCTATGTTCCTACCGCTTTATGAAACCCTAGTACCGTGATGGCAAACCTATGGCACATATTGGTGCCATATTGGTGGGCACGCGAGCGTTGCCCTAGCTCAGGTCTGGCACGCATGCGCACACTGGCCAGCTGATTTTCAGGCCTTCCAAGCCCACCGGAAGTTGGGAAACAGACTGTTTCTGGCCACCGGAGGGCCTCCAGAGGGGGTAGGGATGGTCGTTTTCGCCCTCCCCAGGCTCCTAGAAAGGCTCTAGAGCCTGGGGAGAGCGAAAAACGGGCCTACTGGGCCCACCGTGCCATCGTGTGCCAAAAGCGGGGGAGTTCGGGGGGATGGAGTGCATTGAATTATGGGTATGGGCACACACACGCATGACCCCCTGCGTTCCCCCTGCTTTTGGCACGTGATGGCAAAAAGGTTAGCCATCACTGTCCTAGTAAGACCATACCTGGAATACTGCAACCACTTTTGGTCACCATACTACAAAAAAGATGTTGAGACTTTGGAAAAAGTTCAGAGAAGAGCAACTAAGATGATCGAAGGCCTGGAGACTAAAACATATGAAGAACGGTTGCAGGATTTGGGTTTGGCTAGTCTAAAGAAAAGAAGAATTAGGGGGGACATGATAGCAATATTCCAGTATTTGAGGGGCTGCCACAAAGAAGAAGGGGTCAAATTATTCTCCAAAGCACCAGAGGGCAGGACATGAAACAACTGATGGAAACTAATCAAGGAGAGAAGCAACCTGGAATTAAGGAGAAACTTCCTAACAGTGAGGACAATTAACCAGTGGAACAGCTTGCCACCAGAAGTTGTAGGTGCTCCACCACTGGAGGTTTTTAAGAAGAGACTGGACAGTCACTTGTCTGAAATGGTATAGGGTCTTCTGCTAGAGCAAGGGGTTGGACTAGAAGACCTCCAAGGTCCCTTCCAACTCTGTTATTCTATCTATGTATGGTTCTCCTTATGCAGCTACATTAAGACAGAAAGGTGGAGGCACCAGGGTGCAAAAAGCAGAAGATCTCAGGGAGAGGAGAGCTGAGACATCCAACTGGCACAACCTAGTCAACTACAGAAAAGAAGGAAAGTCATCCATGCCTCTTTGATGTGCTCTTTCCACTGGAAATGTTGAGATTGTTTCAAACTGACAGTGCAAAAATTGCCCCCAGCTCTACAATACTGGTGGCCTTTTTAATGATCTTTCACTTTTTATCCAGAAAAGTGATTTTTTTTAGGATTTAGAAAGCAAATTCAACCATGCCCTTCCCCCCCCCCATTTAATCAATTTTGCCAAACCTCTCCCCTACTCACAATAAAATAGCGCTCCCAACTCACAATAAAATAGCACAATAAAATAGCACTGTTCCAATATTTGATGGGCTCCTACAAAAATGAGGGGGTCCATCTATTTTTCAAAGCACCCAAAAGGCAAGACAAGAAACAAGAGCCTTGGTAGTACAGTGGTCTAAAGCACCCTGTTATTAAGACCAGCTGCCTGCAATTACTACAGGTTCGAATCTCGCCAGGCTCAAGGTTGACTCAGCCTTCCATCCTTTCTAAGGTAGGTAAATTGAGGACCCAGTTGTGGGGGCAATAAGCTGACTTTGTATAAATATACAAAAGGATGAAGGCTATTGCTTAGCGCATTGTAAGCCACCCTGAGTCTCCGGAGAAGGGCGGCATATAAATCAAATTTAAAAAAAAAATGGATGGAAACTAACCAAAGGGAGAAGCAACCTAAGCACTAAGGAGAAATTTCCTAAGGATGAGACCAATCAACCAATGGAATAGCTTGCCATTACTAGAGGCTTTCAAAAAGAGTGAGGGAAGTACACCCCAAAAGGACAATGCCAGGAACCACTAAAACAATGCAGAAAACTTAAAACAGCCATTCCCCTTTAAAAAAAAAAAAAGTCAACCCTAAAGCAAAGGCAGCAGCTGAGAGGGAAACTAAGAGCAGCTGCTCAGGCTAATTGAAAGCCTGGGCGTGCTGCCAAAAGCCATTAACCCTTCCAACTCTATTATTCTATGTTCTAAATTGGGTGCTTCACAGCAGAAGCAATACAACTGGCTGGAGCACGCATGCATTAAAATCAGGGCCTATATGATCAAGCTGCATCATTGTCCCCTCCTGTATCTCCCCCCCCCCCAGGAAAAATAAGAAGTAGCCAACACTGCAGCAGCTATAAAAGGTCTTGGGGAACTCCAGCTGATCTTAATACCCCTTTGTAATGTTTGTAATCTTGTCCTTCTTCCTGAAGGGAAGAGTTTAATCCCATCCCTAGATGGGTTTCCTGGGTGTTTCCATGCCCTAATTCCTGTCAGTTTCTGTTGTTTATTGACTTTATTCAAGGTGTGTGTCGGCTGCACTCCTGTGGTTTTGTTATCGCAACTAAGTAGCATGTTAAGTGGTTCTTGGCTGGATGCCCGGAGCTATTAACTGAAGGGAGAGAGAAGGAAAAAAAAAAACCCCTATCTTGCAATTTATTTTTAGGCGGTTCTCTGAATTGCACAAGCAGTTAGCTACAGGTTTGGCAGAACCGATGCGAACCGGCTGAATCCCACCACTGGTCACAAGTCCTTTTTTTCAGTGCCGTTGTAACTTTGAACTGTCACTAAATGAACTGCTGTAAATCAAGATGTCAGGTTACGATGTCGTCTCAAATAAATTGCATTTCCAAACAAATAGTCTTTGATGAAATCTTTCATTTATTGAGCACAACAATCTGTCCCCGAGTCCATCGTAGTCAGCACTGACCTTCCGACCCCAAACCCTCCCTTTCCGTTCCCCAATTCTCTGCGTCTCATTGGCCATCTTCCAAGTCACTCTCCCCATATCTACTACTTCAGCTCACAGGAACGTCCCCCCTTCCCTCCCATCTCCTAGGGGATAATATCTTCAGGGAAAATAAGTAGGTGAAGAGTCAAGCGTCCTCTTCTTTTCCTTAGGTCAGCACTGGAGTGAATATAGCTTGGAGTGCTGACACAAGATTACCTGTACAGTGATTCACTTAAACACCATGGCAAAAAGAAAAAAAAGAAAAGGTTGCAAAATTGGGTGTGACTTAATTGCCTTGCTTAGCATTGGAAACTCTTCTCTCAATTGTGGTCTTAAGTTAAACATACTACTGGTATTTTAGCCCATATTTTCACCACGTTCAACTTGCTCCGGTGTTTTTTCTGATGTCCCCAATTCTCAGAGCCATCCAGCAGAGTCAGGAACACAGCTCTTTTCACTTCTTTCAATAAAATGTCTCCATCTATTTTCCCATCTTTAGCAAGCATTTGACCAAGGTACACACATTCATCTCCTCAGTCTAATTTCTTGTCATTTACGATGACTTGCAATCGTTCACTCCATTTTCCCCCGTCAAACACACTGCCTCGGTGGCTACATTAATTTTTCAGATCCACGTTGCATCATATAATCCGTCTTGCTGAAAATCATCCTGTCGACATACAGGGCGGCATCGTCCCTAAAGGTAGATAGAATAGAATAGAATAGAATAGAATAGAATAGAATAGAATAGAATAGAATAGAATAGAATAGAATAGAATAGAATAGAATAGAATAGAATAACAGAGTTGGAAGGGATCTTGGAGGTCTTCTAGTCCAACCCCCTGCTCAGGTAGGAAGCCCTATACCATTTCAGACAAGTGACTGTCCAGTCTCTTCTTAAAAACTTCCAGTGTTGGAACATTCATAACTTCTGGAGGCAAGTTGTTCCACTGATTAATTGTTCTAACTGTCAGAAAATTTCTCCTTAGTTCAAAATTGCTTCTCTCCTTGATTAGTTTCCACCCATTGCTTCTTGTCCTGCCCTCAGGTGCTTTGGAGAATAGCTTGACCCCCTCTTCTTTGGGGCAGCCCCTGAGATATTGGAAGACTGCTATTGTGTCTCCCCTAGTCCTTCTTTTCATTAAACTAGACACACCCAGTTCCAGCAACTGTTCTTCATATGTTTTAGCCTCCAGTCCCCTCATCATCTTGGTTGCTCTTCTCTGCACTCTTTCTAAGAGTCTCCACATCTTTTTTACATCGTGGCGATCGTGGTAATTCTTGGCTTACGACCACAACTGAGCCCAAATTTTCTGTTGCTAAGCGAGACAGTTGTTAAGTGAGTTTTGCCACATTTGTTAAGTGAATCCCTGCAGTTGTTAAGTTAGTAACACAGTTGTTAAGTTAATCTGATTTCCCCCACTGACTTTGCTTGTCAGATGGTCGCAAAAGAGGATCGCATGACCCCGGGACGCTGCAACCGTCATAAATATGAGTCAGTTGCCAAGCGTGTGAATTTTGATCACGTCACCATGGGAATGTTGCAATGGTCGTAAGTGTGAAAAATGGTTACAAGTCATTTTTTTTCAGTGCTGTTGTAACTTTGACCAATCACTAAACAAATGGTTGCAATTTGTAAAGAATTATCTGTATTTGAAAGTACATGTATGTGTATATCCTTAATCAATACCCCTCAAACATCAGAAGTATTGTTTATACATTTTCTTTAGACCTTTTAGCTTCTTTCCAAAAGCAACTATTCCTATTAAAAGTTCAGAAGCCAGAACCAGATGGAAATTTAAATCTGAAGGGGGGGAAAATATATCAAACAATGAATTGTTTGAGCTCACACTTGGCTGCTGGCCAACAACAACTTTTGATTTTTCCTTCAGACTTGAATTTCCATCTGGTTCTGGCTTCTGGATTTTCGTACAACTTTGCTGGAACCATCTTATACTAAGAAGCCGGACTTAGATTACAAGATCCAGCACTGGTGAAAGGGAAAGGGAAAGGGAAAGGGAAAGGGAAAGGTAAGGGAGAAAGGGAAAGGGAAAGGGAAAGGAAAAAAGGAAGGAAAAGGAAAAAGGGAAGGGATGGGATGGGGAAGGAGAAAGAAAAGAAGGAAAGGAAGGAAAGGAGAAAGGGAGAGAAGGAAAGAAAGGGAAGGGGAAAAGAAAGAGAAGGAGAAATGGAAAGGGAAGGGAAGGAGAAAAGCAAAGAAAGAGAAGAAAAGAGGAAGGAGAAAGGGAAGGGAGAGAAGGAAGGAAAGGGAAAGAGATAAAGGGAAAGGAAGGGAAAGGAAAGAGAAATGGAAAGGAAGGAGAAAGGGAAAAGGGAAGGAGCAAAGGAAAGGGAAGAGAAGGGAAGGAGGAAAGCAAAGAAAGGGAAGGGAAGGAAAGAGAAGGAGAATGGGAAAGGGAAAGGGAGAGAAGAAGGAAAGGGAAAGAGATAAAGGGAAAGGGAAAAGAAAGGGAAGGAGAAAGGGAAAAGGGAATGAGCAAAGGAAAGAGGAAGGAAAAAAGGAAAGAAAGGGAAGAGGAAGGAGAAGGGAAAGGGATAGGAAAGGGGAAGAAAATGGGAAAGGGAAAAGGGAAGGGAAGGAGAAAGGGAAAGAAAAAGGAAGGGAAGGGAAGGGAAAGGAAGGGAGGAGAAAGCGAAAAAACAGAAGCAATTTCAATGGAATCAACATGCAAGGCCCATCTAAGTAAAAAATCTCAGGTGGCTAAAATTATTTCTTTCCTCTCTCTATCAAGTATTAGAAATCCTGTTGGATTCCACTTATCGGTCTCCTCCTCGCTCACAGTTTAGGCACTGCTCCCGTGGTGATTTCTATTAGTACTTTGTGAAGGACATAATTTATTCCAAGGAACTTATATCTTGATTCCCAGCAAGAGATGGGCTGGAGCCAATCCTCTGACCAAGTCAATCTCAGGTGACGGAAAACTTTGGATGCAAAACTTCCCCCGGACTGAATTCTGGCTCTCGTTTTCCACTTATCTTTCTTTTGCTCTCATTGGTTTTTTTTCTTCTTTCTTCTTTTTTTTTATGGTTAGGATTTTCTGCCATTTCCCCCCAGGCATAAATCGATTTTTGGAGGTGCTTTCTTTAAAAATCATCTTGCTCCGTAGGAGCTGCTAAAGTTAAAGTTCAGAGGTCTCAGCTCGTTTCGTGCTGGAGTCTCAAAAATAGAAGGTCCATTGTGGTGCTGCCCAGATTTGTGGGGACTACAATGCCCAGAATGCAGGAGTGGAATTTCTGGGTGTTGTAATCCCAGTCCCTCTGGAGGACACCTGATTGAGGAAAAAATGCTATAGGTTTACGTGCCTTAGGTTCGCCATCACGGCTATAGAGAATCCAGACTTCTCGATCTTGTGGGATGAGAGGAGACCATTAGAGACAGGTGTTCCTGAAGATCCCCAGCACCAGATCCTCCTTTGTGGCAGTATGACTGATAAATTAGTAAAATAAATGTTTTGCACCTTATTAGAGGTGGTAAAAAAGCATGGATTGAAAAGAAGCCAGCAATGCACATTTCAAACTCTACCCAAAACTCCTTTGCAAGTGAATTTTACAGGCCTGCTGCTTAACTTTCCATTCAGTTGGCGATAAGCATTGCAACAAGAGTTCAGAAGAGGGTTGTGGTAGGGCCAGAAAACCATCTGGTCGATTTCTAACAAAAAAAAATAAAAGAAAATAAAGAAAAGAGATGCAACCTGGAGGTATAGGGAGTTGTTTGCAATGATGGGAATCTATGATTCGGTTTCTTGGCTTCATCCCTCCAGATTTCTGAAAAGCGTCCATAGAAGTTTGAAAACTGTAGCAAATAACTCCATGAGATATTATAGTGGTTATTTCATTTTCACTGTCCTAAATGTAACAAAGATATGAACTTGTAACAGGAGGATTGAGATATTCCTGCCCTTATGTTGTTATGAAGTGGCCAGTTTGTGTGTGTGTATGTATTGGTACTTGTGTAGGGCAATGTTCTTCCTCATTATTAAGATCCCTTCCTTCCTTCCTTCCTTCCTTCCTTCCTTCCTTCCTTCCTTCCTTCCTTCCTTCCTTCCTTCCCTCCCTCCCTCCCTCTCCCTCCCTCTACCATCCATCCATCCATCCATGCATCCATCCATCCTTCCTCCCTCCCTCTACCTTCCATGCATCCATCCTTCCTTCCTCCCTTCCTCCCTCTACCTTCCATGCATCCATCCATCCTCCTCCCTCCCTCCTTTCTTTTTCTCCTTCATCCTTCCTTCCTTCCCCCCTCCCTCCTTCCTCCCATCTCTCTGTTAACTTTTCTATCCCATCAGTTTTTCCAGCACCTTAAATTAGCATGCATAGAGATAGGCACATAGAGATAAATAATATTTACACACCATTCAAAACAGATAATAAAAAGGCTGAAAGGAAACAAAAAAACCAAAACAGGTCCTCCCCCCAGCAATCAACCCCCAGATAAGCAGAGATTATTTTTTTAATTTTTTTTTTTTAAATTTTGATTTATATGCCGCCCTTCTCCGGAGATTCAGGGCGGTTTACAGTACATTAAGCAATAGCCTTCATACTTTTGTATATTTATACAAAGTCAGCTTATTGCCCCCACAAACTGGGTCCTCAATTTACCTACCTTAGAAAGGATGGAAGGCTGAGTCAACCTTGAGCCTGGCGAGATTCGATCTTACTTTAATTGCAGACAGCTGGTGTTAAATTACAATGCATCAGTCTGCTGAGCTATCCAGGCTCCTTGATTAACATCAAGATTAACATTAGACTAGCAATAGAGCAGTAAACAATATCCCAGTCAATTCAGACATGCAAAAAAACTGTAAACAACAGTCTGATCAAAGAATTACCAAGAAGAAGAAAACAGCTTTCCCACTAACACTGACAGGGCAAGCTACTGTATATAAACAGACAGCAAACCCCTTCCAGCACTGATGATATTACCTACTTGGGTAATGAAATGTCTGCAAGAAAGCATCCAAGCTCAGAGATCATCAAGGACCAGGCAGCATACATAATATTTCTTTGACCTGTTCCTCTTTAACCGCAATCCTCTGATATAGATTGTGCTGAGACATTGTCAAATCAACATCAAATGAGCTTCTATGGCTGAACATTTATTTGAATCTAAGATTGTTTCTTATCCTGCCTTCTGGAGCTTTGGAAAATAAGTTGACCCCCTCTTCTTTGTGGCAGCCCCTCAAATACTGGAATTCTGCTAATCGTGTCATCCCTAGTCCTTCTGTTAGAAGAAATTTCCTGAGTTCGTTCCCAGCTGGGACATACCACGGACGCCGAGAAGAAATGGATGCAGAAGCCAGCTGCCAGAAAGTGGAATTCTTTTAATGTAGGAAAGCAAGAAGCAAAAAGTGACACCGCTCCAGCGCTTTTGGGTTTTGCTTTCCTGTTTTTCTGGGTTAATCCTGTTCCTGGGCCTTTGTGTTTTCTTGTCCTAAAGGTTAATCCTGTCAGGGGGCAGGAAGAGGGAGTTTCGGTTTACCTTGGAGAGTTTATTTTTAGCCTGATTCCCCTTATTTTAATGGCTCTACTTAAGTGTTTCTGTTACTTTTCTGTTACTTTCCTAACAGGCTGCTCTGAGTTTTCCTTTCAGCTGGTGCTTCTGGGTTTCCTTGAAGGGGGAAGGGCTGGCTTGAGCCTCTTAGCATTGTTTTCTGAGGTTTCTGGCACTGTCCTTTTGGGGTGTACTTTGGGGTGTAGTTCTCTAGACTGGCCATAGCCAATTCCTGCAACTGTTCTTCCAGGCAAAACTCTGGAAAGCCCCCCCCCCCCCAGGGAGTTGGTCTTCTCCATATTTTTTTTTTCCTCCTGGCGGAAAGTCGGAAGGATGGAATGTAACAGCTGACCTGCTTTTTGAATTTAGAACGTTCATTAATAGGATATTACACCATATGCTTAATGCTGCCTTCTCTTCCTCACCCTCCCCCCCTCCCCTCCTTCTCCTTCTCCCTTGCAGCTGCCAAATTGAGAGACTTCCTAATTAGTAATGGCACAATAGGAATATTCAGAGGCTAATGTAGTGGGTGGGCATGTGAAGGAGATCGCTTGGCCTGAACTGAAAATATTTCTGTGCAGAAGCCCAGGGATGTCGTGATACTCTCCTTTAAAAAGAGGGAGGGGGGAGGGGGGAAGGAGGGAGGGAGGGGGGAACAGCATGATCTTTGACAAATTGAGGAATAAATTTACTAAACAACCTGACGAACAAAATAGAGGGCTTTCAAAAAACATTATTATTTTGCTTTGCAAAGGTGGCATTAACCTCAGGAATCCTTCTTCGGCTGGGTGACAACACATGTTCATGTGTGTGTGTCTCTGTGTGTGTGTGTTTAAAGGAAAAATGGAAGGCATCTTGGCAGGGAAATATTTGTCAAAATACCAATAGAGTAGAGTAGAGTAGAGTAGAGTAGAGTAGAGTAGAGTAGAGTGGAGTGGAGTGGAGTGGAGTGGAATGGAATGGAATGGAATAGGAGTAGAGTAGAGTAGAGTAGAGTAGAGTAGAGTAGAGTAGAGTAGAGTAGAGTAGAGTAGAATAGAATAGAATAGAATAGAATAGAATAGAATAGAATAGACTGAAATAAAAGTAGAGTAGAATAGAGTAGAGTAGAATAGAATAGAAATAGGAGTAGAGTAGAGTAGAATAGAGTAGAATAGAATAGAATAGAATAGAATAGAATAGAATAGGATAGGATAGGATAGGATAGGATAGGATAGGATAGGATAGGAATAGGAATAGAGTGGAGTGGAGTGGAGTGGAGTGGAGTGGAGTGGAGTGGAACGGAATGGAACGGAACGGAACGGAACGGAACGGAATAGGAGTAGAGTAGAGTAGAGTAGAGTAGAGTAGAGTAGAGTAGAGTAGAGTAGAATAGAATAGAATAGAATAGAATGAAATAAGAGTAGAGTAGAGTAGAGTAGAGTAGAGTAGAATAGAATAGAATAGAATAGAATAGAATGAAATAAGAGTAGAGTAGAGTAGAGTAGAGTAGAATAGAATAGAATAGAATAGAATAGAATAGAATAGAATAGAATAGAATAGAATAGAATAGAATAGAAATAGGAGTAGAGTAGAGTAGAGTAGAGTAGAGTAGAGTAGAGTAGAATAGAATAGAATAGAATAGAATGGAATGGAATGGAATGGAATGGAATGGAATGGAATGGAATGGAATGGAATGGAATAGGAGTAGAGTAGAGTAGAGTAGAGTAGAATAGCATAGAATAGAAATAGGAGTAGAGTAGAGTAGAGTAGAGTAGAATAGAATAGAATAGAATAGAATAGAATAGAATAGGAATAGGAATAGGAATAGGAATAGGAATAGGAATAGGAGTGGAGTGGAGTGGAGTGGAGTGGAGTGGAGTGGAGTGGAGTGGAGTGGAGTGGAGTGGAACGGAATAAGAATAGAGTAGAGTAGAGTAGAGTAGAGTAGAGTAGAGTAGAATAGAATAGAATAGAATAGAATAGAATAGAATAGAATAGAATAGAAATAGGAGTAGAGTAGAGTAGAGTAGAGTAGAGTAGAGTAGAGTAGAATAGAATAGAATAGAATAGAATAGAATAGAAATAGGAGTAGAGTAGAGTAGAGTAGAGTAGAGTAGAGTAGAGTAGAATAGAATAGAATAGAATAGAATAGAATAGAATAGAATAGAATAGAATAGAATAGAATAGAATAGAATAGAATAGAATAGAATTCTTTATTGGCCAAGTGTGATTGGACACGCAAGGAATTTGTCTTCTGTGCATATGACATCAGTGTATATATATCATCAGTGTACATATAATATCAATAGCCAAATGAAAGCCCATTTGTGTAAAATGCAGAAGAATGTAGATTTTTACCCTCTGCTAAGTCACTGACTCTGGCAGAAAATGAAGAGGAACTAGAGCCTCTTGATGCAGGTGAAGAAGGAGAGTGCAAAAGTTGGCTTGAAACTCAACATTAAGAAAACTAAGATCATGGCATCCGGCCCTCTCAATTCCTGGCAAATAGATGGGGAAGAAATGGAGGCAGTGACAGATTTTATTTTCCTGGGCTCCAAGATCACCGCAGATGGGGGCTGCAGCCAAGAAATTAAAAGACGCTTGCTCCTGGGGAGGAAAGCTATGGCAAATCTAGACAGCATACTAAAAAGCAGAGACATCACCCTGCCAACAAAAGAGCGTATAGTCAAGGCTATGGTTTTCCCAGTTGCAATGTATGGCTGTGAAAGTTGGACCATAAGGAAGGCTGAGCGCCAAAGAATTGGGGCCTTTGAACTCTGGTGCTGGAGGAGACTCCTGCGAGTCCCTTGGATTACAAGGCGATCAAACCGATCAGTCCTAGAGGAGATCAACCCTGACTGCTCTTTAGAAGGCCGGATCCTAAGGAGGAAACTCAAATACTTTGGCCACCTAATGAGAAGGAAGGAGTCACTGGAGAAGAGCCGAATGCTCGGAAAGATTGAGGGCAAAAGAAGAAGGAGAAGACAGAGAATGAGGTGGCTGGATGGAGTCACTGAAGCAGTCAGCGTGAGCTTAAATGGATTCCGGGGGATGGTAGGGGACAGGAAGGCCTGGAGGAACGTTGTCCATGGGGTCACAATGGGTCGGACACAACTTCGCAACTAACAACAAGAAGTCACTGATGGTATTCAAGTTACAGGTAATCCTCAACTTTGTTTAGTGACCGTTACGACAACAGTGAAAAAAGTGCTTATGACTGTAATGAGATAGTGAGTTCTAGTCCCACGTTAGGCATGAAAACTGACTGGGTGACTTTGGGCCAATCACCAGGAGACTGTGAGTTCTAGTCCCTTCTTAGGCATGAAAGCCAGCTGGGTGACTCTGGGCCAATCACTAGGAGATGGAGAGTTCTAGTCCCACCTGAGGCATGAAAACTGATTGGGCCAATCACTAGGAGATGGAGAGTTCTAGTCCCATTTTAGGCATGAAAACTGATTGGGCCAATCACTAAGAGATAGAGAGTTCTAGTCCCACCTGAGGCATGAAAACTGATTGGGTAACTTTGGGCAAATCACCAGGAGATAGTGAGTTCTTCTAGTCTGCCTTTAGTCAACCCAACTCATAAAAGTTTTTTTGTTGTGGAAAAAATAAGAGGAAGAAGAGACACTGGATATGTTCACTGCCTTGAGTTGTTTATAAAAATAATAAAGATGAGATAATGAATGAATGAATGAATGAATGAATGAATGAATGAATGAATGAATGAATAAATAAATAAATAAATAAATAAATGCTAGTTGCTGGCAAAAGATATTATAAATCATGGTCATAGGATTGCAGGATAATTCCAATGTCATGTGACTACAAGGATGAGAGGGGACCCAGACATCAGAAGTTACTAACTACCTTTCCCCCCTACCCCCATCTGTCATAACTTCATACAGTTCCTAAGCAACTGGTCATTAAGTGGAGACTGTCTGTGATTAGGTTAAACATGTTGGGTAAATGCAATCTCAACCTTTAGAGGATTTTCCCTCCTAGGTTTTGGTTGATTTTCACAGCTGGAGCATAATTTCTGGAAAAGCAAAACATTATTCCTGCAAAAACTCGCCGGCTTTTACAAAACCGTCGGCTCTTTAAAATATTCAAATTCATTCTTCTATCCATATGACGGCCAAAGCAAGGGAACAGGAGGAGGATGAAACTAATATTGATCAAATAAACCATAATGAATGTTCCTCTTGACTGGACCAATTAACATTCCAAGAGATAATTTTGCTAACTAATGATTAACCCATTTAAATAGAAAGGGCCTGAGATTTCTCTCCTGTGGATTGATGTTAGTTTCTCTCTCTCTCTCTCTCTCTCTCTCTCTCTCTCTCTCTCTCTCTCTCTCTCTCTCGTTCTTTATTTCTTTTTTTTCAAAGCAGGAACATAATCAAACCAGATAAATCTGAGTGACAGGAATAACATAATAGTTTCGGGAGGAACAAGAACTTTACAGATTCTAGTGTTGTTTTCTAAATTCCATAACGCATAATTCAGTGGACCACAGTTGAAATAGTGCATCCAGGTGTGGTGGCCATGAATATAAAAAAGATGTGGAGACTCTAAAACCCTGATGGCAAACCTATGGCACGCAACACTCTCTCTGATGACACGCGAGCCGTTGCCCCAGTTCAGCTCTGCTGCGTATGCGTGCGCGCCTCTCACCGGCCAGCTGGTCTTCGGGTCTCTGCCACACATGCGTGGGGGGCATGCGGAAGATGCGCGCATGTGCAGGGGTGGGGTGCATGCGGGGGAGGTGCACGCACATTCGTGGTGGGTACATCAGTGGTGAGTTGCTCCCGGTTCAGCCCGGTTCGGCTGAGCCGGTAGCGGTGACGCTATTAGGTCACTGAACCGGTTCTCTTTCTTCGGGAGCTGGGCCCTCCCGCCCGCCCCCGCATTATTCTGACCTTATTTCTTCTTTTTTTGCCCAGCTGAGAGGTGCAGCAGAGCGGATTGCCGCACCTCAGCTGGGCAGATTCGCAATGCGCTTGCGCAAAGCGCGTGACTGAAGAGGTGATTGCGCGCAAAGCGCACGCACAAAGAGAACCGGTAGTAAAGCCGGTTAGAACCCACTCCTGGGGTACATGTAGGGGGCAGTGGTGAAATCTAAAATTTGTTACTACCGGTTCTGTGGGCATGGCTTGGGGGGTGTAATGTGACTGGGTGGGCGTGGCCAATTTTTTTTTTTTTACTTTTAAAATCATTTTTTCTACAACCGTTTTGCCGAAGAGGTTGTAAAAAAATGCTTTCAAAAGGCTCTGACAATCCCAACTGAGTTGCCTGATCGGCAGAGGCTTTTTAAAAAAGTCTCTGCCGATCAGGCAACTCAGCTGAGATCGTCAGAGGCATTTAAAAGAAAAAAAGAGTTTTTTTCTTTTAAAAGCCTTTAACGATCCCAGCTGAGCTGCACAATCATCAGAGGCTTTTTTTTTTTTTACTTTTAAAAGCATTTTTTGGCCGAAGAGGTTGTAGAAAAAAATGCTTTAAAAAGTTTTTTAAAAAAACCTCTGATGATTGTGCGGCTCAGCTGGGCATGAAGCAGGGGGGGGTGTGGGAGGCAGAGATTTTTGCTACCGGTTTTCCGAACCACCTGCCTCCATCGCTACTGGATCGGGCGATCCGGTCTGAACCGGGAGCATTTCACCGCTGGTAGGGGCCATGTGCAGGGAGGCAGGGCGCACGTGAGGGGCCGCACACGCATTTCATTTTGTGGGTTCAGGCGCACATTCACACATTCATGCTTTGGGCACTCAGTCCAGAAAAGGTTAGCCATCACTGCTCTAGAAAGAGTGCAGAGAAGAGCAAGAAAGATGATTAGGGGACTGGAGGCTAAAACATATGAAGAACAGTTGCAGGAAATGGGTAGGTTTAGTTTAATGAAAAGAAGGACTAGGGGGGACATGATAGCAATCTTCCAATATCTCAGGGGCTGCCCCAAAGAAGAGGGAGTCAAGATATTCTCCAACGTACCTGAGGGCAGGACAAGAAGCAATGGGTGGAAACTAATCAAGTCAAACATTTTATAGCACTGCTATTGCTATAAATATATACTGCTTTACAAGCGGCTTACAGAGTCGGCCTGTTGGCCCCAACAATCTGGGTCCTCATTTTACCAACCTCGGAAGGTTGGAAGGCTGAGCCAACCTTGAGCCTGATGAGACTCGAACTACCAAATTGCAGTCAGCCGGCAGTCAGCAGAATTAGCCTGCAGTACTGCACTCCAACCACTGCACCACCGCAGCTCCTTTATGCGATTTGTTTCTATTTTTAAAACCTAGATGCAACTTTTCCTTCCAGAGCTGAAGAGGGTCGATGAAACACTCTCCCTTTCGGGTTTTCTCACCACCACAACAATCCTGTGAGGCTGGGCTGGGGGAAGCACACTTGGCCCAGATCCCTCAATGCCTCTGTGGTTAAGGATGTACTAGAATCTGGGTCATCCTATTCGCAGTCCAGATCCTCAACTGACTCTCTTTAATGTCCTTATTCCACAATATTAAGGGGGTGGGGGGGTGGGGAAAGGATGTCGTTTTCCCCCCCGGCTTGAATATGATAATGATCTTTGTAAGAAGATCAGCTGGGCTGCTTGGCAGTCTATTGGAATTATGTAAACTGTGCGCTGAATATTAAATATTCATCGTGCCCGTATTAAAACCCAACAGCATCTTTTAGGGAAAATAATTAAATGATATTTGATTTTGCCTTTAAGTATCAGGGGTCACATATGACTGAACAAAAGCCTCATCAATATTAAGGTATTTTTCAGTCAACGGATCTCCACTTCGGAGCATGAATCATGCATACGTTTCTTCTCTTTCTTTCTTCCTTTTTCTTCC